>NC_035434.2:5087254-5396309 GCF_002127325.2 Helianthus annuus
GAACATAGGTGAAGGCGAAACAGATGTGTTTCGCCGAAACTAAACTCGACGAAACGAACATGGCGAAACACAAATGTTTCGCCGAGACCATGTACGACGAAATGAATATGACGAAACAAAAGTGTTTCGTCGGAGAGGGGGTTCACGGCGAAACAGAGGGTGTTTCGCTGAATGGGTAATTGGCACAGTAACTTGACTTAATTCTGTTAATGTTAACCAGGTTAGTTAACTGCTGTTAGAAGACACGTTTGACTTGTATGATTTTGAATACTTGCTACTTTGTGATCATTGCTTCTATACCACTATGATTGTTTAAGCACACGTGAATTTGGTGAACATAAACTGATTATTTATACGTGCACTTTAGGACTTGATTGATTAACGGTGAGCATATACTTTAGCATACCGAGCAAACCAAGGTGAGTTCACACTCTTAACAAGGCATGGGATTCCCGGGGTAGGGAATGCGATTGATTGATTGTTTGTACTTACATGGTTATGGGAATTACGTACTACTGACCTCATTTGGGAAAGGTCACCATAGATATTGCTAGACTAGTGATACATGGGGAAGCCCCCACTACTCGTCGCACACATGCCTGGAATGGCCGCGATACTGATACTAAACTTCGCACACATGCCTGGAATGGCCGCGATACTGATACTAAACTTCGCACACATGCTTGGAATGGCCGCGATACTGATACTAAACTTTGCACACATGCCTGGAATGGCCGCGATACTGATACTAAACTTCGCACACATGCCTGGAGGGCCGCGATACAAATAAAACTAGTCTACAATACATGGGAAACTCCCACTAATCTTCGCAAACATGCCTGGAGGGCCGCGATGTAATTATAAACGATACATGGGTTACTAAACAAACAAACAGTTTACAAAATGAACACTTTTTCAAAACAACCCACTGTGAACTCCCTCAACTAGTTGTTGACTCTCTGTTACATGCCTTGCAGGTCATTAGGTACACTTGGAGCTTGCACTGGGAGGCGCGGTCATTGTGGACAAGGATCCTGAATGCTTTGATTAAACATTAGGACATTTCATACTTATACTTATGTTGGGTTTATTTTTATGGTTCTGCTAAACGTTGATATTATACTAATGTTTTGAACACCTTTCATATTGGTTTGGTTGAATTACATTTACTTTTACTTATTACTTACATGTTCAATATGATTGGTGGCTTGATCCTGGTCAGTCACGCCTCCAAGCGGTGATACTCCGCATGTGGATTTTGGGGGTGTGACATTACATATGCTTAATATGAAATTTGGCGTAAAAAGGGCATTTTGGTAATTTACCTAAGGAATATAAACTACTTATCATACAACTAAAGAAACGTCGTGACCATAAGGTATAACCTCGAAAGGTTATTCCCTATACAACTATGGTCACCTAATGCATTTGGTCGGATCCTAATGATCGACCAAACGGGTCGGGTTCGAAAGTATAAGCGATTGTTTAGATCGCTTACCTTACGACCCTATATAAGCACTAAACTAAAAGTGACGAACTAAGCATGTTAAAAAATGCTTAACTAAGTTTAGAAAATAGGTTTGGTATTAGAACAAACGGTTTTGATACCTATGAGTAGTTTGGTTACAAAAAACGCAAGAACGCGCATTTTGGCCGAAACTACGACTCGTCACTGAGCCTAGATAACGTGGTAATCAGTAGGTATAGTCACTATGGACTATAACCATCGTGATCACGCTCATGTTATGAAGTTCAAACGAACTTCGTGTTGACCATAAACTGATCAACACAGAAAGCCAAACATAGTTTGACTTTAGGACTCGAAAAGCGATAAAAGAACGAAAGAACACTTACGAAAGGTCCCCGAAAGCTAATGTTGATCCAGGAGCTCAGGTATGAAGCAATGGCTTCAACTTAGAGCTTTTAGATCAGATTTGTGGGTTTTTGCAAGAATGGGGGGGTATTTATAGGATATGCAAGACCGTTAGGATTGTTTATCGATTTACGTGCTCGAATCTCATCCGTACAAGTGTCAAAGTGCTATGGTATCACAATGTGACCCCAACCCCAGAGATTTGCAAGAGACATTGCCCTCTGGAGTGTTGAAAGGCTGCTAACAGCTGTGAAAACAAGTTTCTGCATTTCTGGGGGGGCCTCGCGGCCCGCGTAAGGTTCAGACAGGGCTTACGCGCCCCGCCTGGGTGTCCTGATCTGCAACAAACTTTGGAAATTGATAGTTTCAGTCCCTGTTGGTGTTTAAAGCCATTTCCGACATGTTTAAGGCCCGTTAAGCCAACTTTAAGGCCCTAAAATGATGATTAAACATTGTGGACATGAAACATGCTCAAAAATATGCCGGATGTTGGTTCGTTTGGTCGTACGATCGCGATGTTCGGTTAATTACGACGGAATGCACATAAGCGCGAAAAACGATCTAAATTGCGCGACGAATGGATTTTTCTTATGCCAAACACTAAAATAAAATATTTTAGTGTTTACATAAATATTTGGATGTCCGGATGTATTCAGAACGTAAGTTATGCGCGAAAGTGCAAACTTATGCACTTTTTGACACTTTTAGCCCCTGAATAATCCAAAAGTTTATTTTAGCATACCGAACTCCTCAAAGCCTATTTCTAAGCTATGTAAAGGACATTTATGGTATGTTAAACTTATGATCATGTTCCGAAATGTCCGTTACAATTCAAATTGGCATACTTTCGTAGTTTGTCCAATTTAGTCCCTGTAGGCGAATTAACTTGTTTTTGCCATACCAAAGCCTTCAAAACTTATTTCTAAGTTATGTAAAGGTTATTTAAGGTATGTTAAGTATATGTTGATGTTCCGGAGTATTTGTCGCATTAAACTGAGTACGTTTACGCACCAGTTTGCGTATAATTCTCCAGAAAGCGATGTAGAGTTTAAAATCGAACAAAAGTCAAAACATGAAAAATGTAAAACATAAACAAACAAACATTGGGAACCAATAACATTGTTTTATTGATAACTGAACTGTTCACAATGATTTCAAGCACAAATGTTACACGAATTGGCATACTTTCGCTGTTTGACGCAAATAGTCCCTGCGATCGAATAAACTTGTTTTTGACACACCAAACCCTTCAAACCTTATTTCTAAGTTATGTAGAGGTTATTTAAGGTATGTTAAGCCTATTTCACTGTTCCGGAGTGTTTGTCACATTAAACTAACTACGTTTACTCATCAGTTCGCGTACAACTTTCCAGAAAGCGATTTAAAGCTCGAAATTGAACAACAATTTATATGTGCAAATGATACGCACATTTATACAAATCCCAAGAATGAAACACAAGATTCCATTGGATTCATATTTGTACGATGGTCGTAATGGCATAAATGTCACATACAAGGCTATGTTTATTATTAAACACATACTGTGAGTATACTCGAACCCATTTTCCTTTAACGCACTTTTATATGCTAACCTCTCTCACATGTTATACGTGACTCAATGAATGCTTGTATGTTATGTTTACACCGTGATTGTTTGCCTGACACCTTAGCAACGATAGTACTATAGTTTGGACTCATCACCTATTGTGGATAGGGGTTGTTAAGGGTATTACTTCACATGGTCGTAGTGGTGATAATGTGTTGCGCATTCTACACTTGCAGTCATGTCGGTTGCATACGTCATTGTCGATAGCTTACTTGATTCACTTTTCTACGTGTTACATGCTGGTTATGTGTAAACGCGTTCGCTATACTATATGCTACTCAAAATTGTGTACTCACCTTTACATTTTATGTATTGACTTTATTTTAACGTATGTGACAGGTTGATAGGATGCTTTGTTTGCTGTGATTAAACGAGTAGGAGGTCTAGAAACATCATTCAATAAATCTGAGTTGTCGGAACAGTTTGCTTGTTTTTGAGACTATTTTCTGTAATGACTATTTTTACTTTATCTGTTAGTAGTATGGGATATTAACGTTAAAGATTTGGTAACTTAATAGTTGTTGTGGATTCTCTTGAACAATCTGTTTCGCTCAGTGCCACGCCCTGATGTTTCCGCCATCGGTTGGGGTGTGACAATATCCTTTGGTAGCAATTCAAATGGAAAGGTGTTGGGGTCAGGGACAGTTCAGGCTGGGAAGCTCAAGTTTGAGAATGTCAATCTTATTGAGAATCTGAAGTTTAACCTCCTTAGTGTTTCATAAATGAGTGACAAAGGTTATAGGTCATCACTAAGGATAACTGTAAGATTGTTGGGCCAGAAATGGTGAAAAAGATTGAAGAAGTCATAGCCGAGGGTAAAACACAGCTTGTTGCTCAAAGGAGTGGCAATGTGTATGTAGTTGATATGTCAAAAGATAACCCAATGACTGATGCTTGTCTGTTCTCAGTTTCCTTTAACAAAGAGACAGAATATGGCACAGGAGACTTGGGCACATAAATCTTAAGACTATCACTACACTCTCAAAACAAGGCCTTGTAAGAGGTCTTCCACAAAAACTCTTTGCTTGTTCTGAGCATTGTGTTTCCTGTCTAAAAGGTAAACAACATAAAAACTCATACAAGTCCATTGAAGAGTCCAAAATAACCAAGTGTTTGCAAATGCTGCACATGGATTTGTTTGGCCTAGTAAAAATCATGAGCTTGAAAAAGAAAAGATATTGTTTGGTCATTGTAGATGATTTTTCTAGGTTTACGTGGACTTACTTTTTACATTCTAAAGATGAGACTGTAGGTATCTTGCAAGACTTTGTTAAACGGGTTAAAAAGCAATTTGACTTGCCAGTAAAAATCTTTAGAAGTGACAATGGAATAGAGTTTAGAAACAAGGAGTTGGATGAGTTCTGTGTGTCAAAAGGGATTGTAAGGCAGTACAACATCTCAAGAACACTAGAACAGAATAAGGTGGTTGAAAGGCAAAACCGAACATTAATTGAAGCTGCTAGAACCATGCTTGCAGACTCAGGTTTACCCTTAACCTTTTGGGCAGAGGTTGTAAACACTGCTTGTTATGTGCAGAACAGAGTTTTGATCAACCCTAGTCATCAAAAGACTGCCTATGAAACTCTATTCAAGATCAAACCAATGATCTCATACTTCAAAATCTTTAGCTGCCCATGTTTTATTCTAAACATAAAAGATTCAATTTCAAAATTTGTAGGCAAAGTAGATTGTGGTTACCATCTAGGATACTCAACCACTGCCAAGGCCTATAAAGTGTTTAACACAAAGACTAGGTGTGTGGAAGAGACTTTGAATGTAAAGTTCAATGAACTTTCATCATTAAAAATCCGAGCAAACCCTGCTTAACTGTTTAACCTTGATAAATTTACCTTTGAAGATGTGTCTGTCAAGACTAACCCTGCAGGTATATTTTGTCCTGTTTGTGTCTATGTATAGTTTTGTTTGAATGTTATAATATAACTGGGAGAAATGGAACAGAAACGTGTATTGTGAAGGCCATCCGACCGGATGACATGTGTCATCCGGACGGATGATCATGCGGTCGGATGACCATCCGATCGGACGACATGTTATCTCCAGTTCAGCTTGCCTATAAATAGAGACTAGGGGTTCATTTGTTAGAACTTTTTGGCTAACGGTTGCTTGGTTGTCTCTGAGGCGAAGCTCTGTCCAACTCACACCGGAACCTTGTCTTTTCACAATCTTTGAATGAGAATTGAAGCTTTAAACGTAGAAGTCGTTGTTGATTCATCTTCTACACCGCATATGGATTCCGCACTTCTACAGTGATCGATCTGACCTGAGTTGTTCAATCTAGAACCCAACCAACCGGTCCTCACAAAAGGATTAAATATGATTGGTTAAAGAAGGTGGAAGAGGATTGATGAGGTGGAAAGATGATTGGTATATTTTTATTGGTATTTCTTGAGTATATATTATGTAATTGAGTATATAAAAATTATACAAGTATAATTCAAGTATTGAGGAAGTGCATATAAATGTTTATACGTATAATTGGGTCGGTTTGCGTATAAATACGTATTTAAATGATCGGTTGTGTGAATAAAAATATGTATAAAATATGAATTTTATTATGATTAACGCCTTGAATTGTGAGATTGAAATTACAATATAAACGTAAGGTTTCTAAAATTAGAATATGAATACGAACATTTTTAAAACAGAAATACGAAGATACGAGGCGTTACATCTGGAGTATTTCCTTCAAGAACGTTCCCCATATCCGGGTTATCCACACCACCAACCACATTTGACCCCCCCTTACAATCTGCCTGCAGTAAACTCCATAAAGACGTCTCTGCAAATATAAACATACACTAGAGATGACTAGACAAATCAAAAACAAGGGACACAAATCAAGACTTGATCAATGCCATTGCAAAAACAAAGTGATTACCTTTTTTCTCACAATAAGCCTTAGGACGAACAGAGTATAGGGGGCATAGAACCCCCATAGTCAAAATCCCCTTAGGGAAGTTGAAGGCTCTGGTGGGATGTTCATACATTCTCTTCCATAAATTGGTTTCGGTCACCGATAGGGTAGGGACACTTTCGTCGATGACTGCCTTCGGATCCCTTGAAGAAGGGGATTCTGGAATCGTAGAAGCTAAAACGAAAATAAACTTGTTTTTCCACTCCTTTAAGTAAGTGGATGTCGACATGAAGGAGTAACAGGGCAAAGAAACGCCATCCTTTCGCTTCGCAAAAGTAAACCAGTCCCCGTCCGATTGGAGCCGATAAAACATGCTGAAAAGAGATATAGACAACTCACCAGAAACGGCAGCACATAAGAGTTCGAAATGCACAATCCTCATGAAAGCAAGAGGATGAAACTGTGAGAAATGGATGACATAGTGTTTTAAGAGTGCCATCTTGAATGGCGACAAAGGGTAACAAACACCACAGAAAGAGAATGAAAGGGTGTAGAGAACAATCCTCTTTGGCGTGCAGTCAGCCGGATCATACAGACCAGGAAAACTTGGGGAAAACTCTGAGGTAATTTGTTAGGTTTTAACAAAGGAATTAAGGTCTTCCTTGGTAAGGATGGAACGGATTAACGATCATCCCGTTCTACTCATTGTCGGAATATCGGAGAAGCAAATGGAGAAAATGATGAAGAAAGAAAGAGGGACATTTGTGGAGAAGTGAAAGGTCTTCTGGGGTTTTAAAGAGGCCTGCTAACAAGGGCGGTAACCGTCATATCAGGGATTTAAAAATCAATTTCCAATTTGGGGCACGTGTGATATGACCGAGATCCCCAGTCGTTGGATTAAAATTGCTTTCTCGAATCAAGGAGACTGATGGGAATAACCATCATTAAAGGACCCCACTATGACAGTCAGCCCAGGCTCACATATCCCAGGTCTTGTGACATGGGGCTAGAGATGACTTGACGACGAGGCCCACTCAACGTTTTTTGGTCTCGTCTTCGGCTCCTTTCTTGATTGGGATCCCGAAACAGGCCCGATAAGAGGGCTTTTGTCTTTTCCGGAAATAAGCCATCGAAATAGACGGGAAAGGAGACATCTTGTCTCTCTAATGAAAATTAATTGCCTGAAAGGCAAGAGGAACTCACTGCCAGAAACAGTACCAAGAGGCAGCTAGCCTCATTAATGGCCAAGAGATCGGACGATTGGGGCTCTGACACGTGTCTAAGTCTCCCAAAGAAATAAAGAAACCGTTAGATGTATCTGAAGATGTTTTTCAAAGGAGATAAGCTGATTCCTTTATATAAGGAAGGTGAACAACATTGCAAAGGGTAAGCATTTAACACTTTCTCTCAATAAATACACACACTACATTATTCGTAACATTCCTTCGGATATCTTTTAAGGCTCCGAGCCTAGAATTCACACCATAGAAGATATTCTGGCGATCTCACATTCGTCAGAATAAGCTCTTCGTTCTCCGGTCAGGTTACCTATTCTCACGCCGGAGCTTGGTCACGAATTCCCCCTCCGGGGTCCTCCGTGGCGAGGCTAACAGTGTTCGTTTTTGTAGGAAGACGACACCGATCCTTTGCAACGTTGACGAGCCTCGTTGACATCCACTGGGATTCTGGGACTCGACACCGATATCAACTTCATATTTTTTTTTTTTTACTATTAACAACATTTTTTTATAAAATTATCTAATATTTGTCGAATTCAAATTCTTATCGATGGTTCTGGATTAGGTTTAACAATTTTGATACTAAAATAAACTTAAAAAGAAGCTTTTTAATTATTCCATACCTTGTATAAAAGGAGTAGGAGATTTCTAGTAAGATCATGCATAGTGGAAGACACTCCATCTTTGGACGTTTTGTGTCATTTGACAGTCTATTCAGTAATGGGGCATTATGGGGCGTTTTTGTTAAATTAGTGTAGTGGGGATGTGGACATTATGTTAAAAGGGGTGTAATAGAATTTAAATAAAAAAAACCTTCAAAAATTGTTATTGGCCAACCAAAAAGAGATGCATTGGCCAAAAAATTGGAACTTCGTCGTGGAAAAGGGACGCCTCTTGTAATTTTTTGGTGGAAAATGCCTAGGTGGTGATTGAATGGGCGTTGGGGGAGTTGTTGGGGCAAAAAAACGCTCAAATTCTTGTCCACTACGGATGGTGTAAATGTTTGATGTATTGATTCATATTGGACTTGTCGGTTTTCTCTCATTTACTTTTTGATTGATGCTACCTTACTTCATATCTAGTTGCAGAAATAAAAAGTTAAAAAGGAGTTTAGAATAGTTTAATAGGGGCACCTAACTATTAGCAATTAAACACTCCAATTAGTATTTTATATAACAAAAACTTTGGCAGTGTTTTTGTGTGAGTTATTGAAGTATGCGTGTAATATGAAGTTGTATTTAACTTGGCACATTTTCGGTGTTTCTGAATTTTTTTATTGGAGATGTTCTTAGAGCAGGCAGTGTAGTTTAGGGAATGAGAAGGGGAGGTTGAAGTGGCCATTTCCCCACACAGGAACACCACCCCATGTAGAGGCGTTCTATTGGTTTTGGATTCCTTGGGTTTTTGGATAAAAAAAACCTTACTTGATAAACAAACCATTTAAAGCTCAGGTTGGTCAGGTTCGGGTTAATTCAGGTCGTCAGTAACCAAGTTGAAAAATTCATGTATCTAGTTATAAAAACCGTCGCCGTGTTGCGGCTAAATTCTTTTGTTATTTATATGTGTTTACATGTGTTTGAAATCACTATGAGCGCGTTGCACACCGAACCACTGACAATAATAAAAAGAAAATGTAGAAAAATTAAAACACTAAAAAATAACAAAAAGAAAATCAACTAAAAAACTTGTATGATAATGATGTTGTTCGGTAGAAACTCGCAGTAAGAGATAAGCAAATAGCAATGGGTACCGGTACCGAAAGATCCTAAGTACCAGTTCGGTACCAACTTTTAGTGTTCATGGTACCAGTTCGCTACCGGTTTTTACCTTCATATACCGGTACCGTAACCGGTATTTTCGGTACAAATACCGATCGGTATCAGTTGACACTGAGCTCATCCCTACCCTTGAAACTAAAAAAAGTTGTACAATACCGTTGTTGTACGTACGGTACCGTGATCAGAGATGAGCAAATGGTATTGGGTAGTAGTACCAAATTTCTCTGAAATAAAAGATTTTCAAACTCAATCCGGTGCCGACTTTTGGCGTTTTATGTAACAGGCTGGTGCTGGTTTTTACCTCCATGTACTGATAACGAACAGTATTTTCGATACAAGTACCGGTTGACACCAATCTTATCAAACTTAAAAAGTAAAGAAAATAAAAATTATTATAATATTAAAATAATAAAACTATTAAAAAAACTATATATAATATTTTATTATATTATATAATATATTAAAAATACTATTCATTACATTGTGTTTTTAATATATATATATATATATATATATATATATGATAATGCTCTATAAGAAACCCTTGAATTTTAGAAAACTTTGCAAACCCAATGCATGGTCTAGATTTTGCCACGTGTCCATAGTAAATATCATATTCTTTTTGTCCTTGAGGGCATTATGGTATTTTCACATCTATCTTAGATATCTTCCCCTGTTTGATTTGACAATAATTAATATCCATCACATCCAAATCTACTTTCAAAACCCAAGATCCACAATTCAAAACCTTCATTTTTCATTAACTTCATCTCTGTGTTTCAAGATCCACCCTTTCAAAACCTCCATTTTCCATTAACTTCATATCTGAACTTCATTTCGGTTTCAAGATCCACCATTTCAAAACCTCCATTTAAAGATCCCCACTGACGGGAACGTCATTTACAACGAGTTCCCTACTGACGAGGACAAGAATGATCAAGGTTTTTCATCCTTTTTTTATGGGTTCGAGTTATTTTTTTCTTTTTTACGCCCCTAAATCAACTTTACATGTTAATTTCTTAAAAGAAATCGAAGAACCAAGATACTGTCGAAGAATCATGATCCTGTCAATAATAAGTTGGTTTCGATTTTTAATTGTCATTTACTTTGATTTTCGTTCTTCACAATTGGTTTTATTTTTTCCAGAATTAAGAATGTTGCCAAAAGATTAATTATTTTTCAATACCATTTATTATTGTTTCAAAAAAAATGACGTTTATAGGTAATAAATTTCAATACTATTGATTTTAGTTTGGTTTTCATTCTCCTGGTGTTTATAAATTTTGATTTTGATTCATGGATTACTTGTTTTGCTTACAAACTCGTTTGATTTTGATCCATGGATTAGTTATTTTTGTGTTAAAAAAATGTGTTTGTTGGTTTGGGGATTTTTGATCTGAACAGTAACTGTTCTTTTGTTGGTTTGGTTGCCTTGTTTGGTGCTTTTTGATCTGAATAGTAACTGTTTTTTGTTGGTTAGGTTGATTTGTTTTGGGCTTTTGATCTGAATAGATCTATGGTTGTCATTTTTTATTTTTAGACGTCTAATAATCGGCACATCTGTTTTTAGAAACGAAAAGCCAAGTTTGTCTTACAGGACAACCAACGTAACACGTGTTATAGTCTGAACTCCTGTTTCACAGATAAGCCAAGTTTGTCTTACAGCACAACCAACGTAACACGTGTTATAGTCTGAACTCCTGTTTCACAGCTAAACCGTAGTAACTGTTTTTGTGATGTTATTTGAGAAAAAAGATTTTCTGGCTATGAATGTGTTAATATTTATGTTTGGTTAACGACTTAACGGTTATCTTATCTTTTTGTTTATTAGGACGGTGATGGATACAAGGGATATAAGATCCAATTCTCGGGACCGTTGGTTCCGTCAAACGTGGATCATATACTCAAGGATCATGACCATGTTTATGTTGCAGCACAACACAACTAACACGTGTTATAGTTTGAACTTCTCGGACATGCATGTGTTACATGTGACATGAAACCCATGTACAACGTAACACGTGTTACGTGTGACATGAAAACACATTTTTATAACTTCCCTGGCATACGCACACCCACATGTTTACAAACCGTTTCAAGACCGACCCAAACAATAAAGCAAGGGTAGCCGCTGAAAAGCTAAGGCAGCAACGGTGGCCGCTGAAAAGCTAAGGCAAATTTTCAAAGGAAGCTCCGCCATTTTCTTAGTGCTATGTATTTTCGTTTACTAGTAATATGTAATGTGAGACTCTTATTTTGTTTTGTCTAGTACATGATGTTAAAACGGTATGGACTTAACACATTCTGGAAGTCTTAACACACGTTATAAAAGAGGCTTAACACACGTTATATCAGGTATACTATGTTATTAAGTTACTATTGGAGTTTATGCATCCATTCTGGAAGTCTTAACACACGTTATACAATATTAACTTGTATGTTCCATATTAACTTGTACACATATTAACTTGCAAACCACTTTCATATACATGAATACAAGTCGGGTTATAATGGATGCTTACATGTTATCATATGTATACAAGTGGGGTTACAACAAGATTACGATATTAACTAAGCTCACCATTAAACTCATCGCCCCCGTCGACTGTTTTCACCCTTGTCACATGTTAAGCAATTACATGTTCCGAACAGACAAATTGTAACACATGTTAGATCAGTATATACACATCATGGTGTTTTGTAAACCCCTAGCTTATACATGAATATATGTCAGGTTACAAAAAGATTATAACAAAGGCTTAACACATGTTATACATTCCAAAATGTGCAAAACAAACACATGTTATAAATGAACGAAGAGTTCTTTCCCACGTTATATATCATTCTAACAGGGGCTTAACACATGTTATACATGAACACATGTCAGGTTACATCATGGTGTTCTGTTATAGCTTGAACCACCAACACATCTTATAAATGAACGAAGATTTCTTTCCCAAAGGATGTGACTTTCATATACATGAATACAATTCGGGTTACGGTGTTACAATATTAACTTGTATGTTCCAAGATTATACAAGTTAATAGTGTTTTAGAAACCACTAGCTTATACATGACACAATGTTGGGTTAAACCAAGATTATAACAGAGGCTTAACACATGTTATCCCAGGTATACGGTGTTACAATATTAACTTGTATGTTCCATATTAACTTGTACACGTGTTACGATCAGTATATGCACATCATGGTGTTTTTGCAAACCACTTTTGATATACATGAATACAAGTCGGGTTATAATGGATGCTTACATGTTATCATATGTATACAAGTGGGGTTACAACAATATTACGATATTAACTAAGCTCACCATTAAACTCATCCCCCCCCCCCCCCCCGTCGACTGTTTTCACCCTTGTCACAAGTTAATCAATTACATGTTCCGAACAGACAAATTGTAACACATGTTAGATCAGTATATACACATCATGGTGTTTTGTAAACCACTAGCTTATACATAAATACATGTCAGGTTACAAAAAGATTATAACAGAGGCTTAACACATGTTATACATTCCAAAATGTGCTAAACATGTTATAAATGAACGAAAACTTGTTACAGCATGAAAACTTCTTTATGGATCTGTTACAGCATGAACCACTAACACATGTTATAAACGAACGAAAACTTCTTTCCCAAAAGATTTGACTTATTCAATATCTCCGCATCCATCAGCTTGTCAATTGAATATCTTTATGGATCTGTTTATGTAAATCAACACACGTTATATATTATTCTAACAGGTGCTTAACACATGTTATGGGTCTGTTTCTGTAAATCAAACAACCCAACAAAAAAAACACTTACTGTTCAGATCAAAACGCTAAACCAGCAACCAAACCAACAAAAAAAACAATTATTGTTAAGATCAAAATCCCCAAACAAGCAACCAAACCAACAAAAAATTCCGTTCAAAAATCTCATCCTAAAGTTTTCGATTTATTTAAAATACATGAACATTAACCATTACTAGATCTTGATTGAAGACAGAGGAGAGGAGAGAGAGAGAGAACATTAACCATTACTAGATCTTGACTCCGACGTCGTTTCGAACTCCGGCGCCACTAACCACCCACCCTCCACCACCTTCTACAACCACCCACTGTCGCCGCTATCAACTACCAACAACCCAGAATGAACCAGCCACCACCTTCCACCAACCACCATCGTGCCTCACTCATCGTGCATCTACCGCCTCCCCTGCCCCAACCATAACGGTCAACAACACCACTGCCACAGCGCTGCTGCTGCCGTGGGTGGTTGGAAACCCACCAGTTTTCTCTCTCTCTCTTTCGATTTCTCTGGACCTCTCTTTCTCTTTCGATTTCTCTGGTACTCTCTCTCACGGCTCTCACTCTCTTTAGGCTTGCAGGTTGTAAGTGTTGTGTAGAGAGAAGGGAAAGTCCTGGGAAAGAGGGAATTGAGAGAGCTGAGATTGTGATTTTGAATTGGATATGAAGAGAGAGAAAGAGAGGTGCATTAAAGATGATATGACTAGACAGTGGAAAGAGAAGGAAATATACTACCCAAAATGCCCTTCTAGTTGACTAATGTGTATTATTACATTTCTTTTAAATCTAATTGTTACCAAAATTATGAGAGCCATTGATCAAGTGTGATGAAACATAATCAATGGATGGTATTGGGTTTGCATAGTTTTTTAAAAAAGATGGGGTTTCTTGTATAGCCAAGCCCTATATATATATATATATATATATATATATATATATAGGATAAGGATCATGAGTGAACAACGACTTTGGTTGTGAACCTTGTGAACTAATCTCAACCATTAGTTTCAATTCTTGATAAAAAGGGCAAGATTGTAATTAAATAAATTATTTTTTTAAGTCCTTTCCATAAACCAATTGCAGTTACAATTCCTATTTCCCTGCATATCTTACGTGATCTTTTTTAACATCAATCTCGTTCTCTCTCTACACTTCGATTTTGTTTTAGAACATCATCAGATCATCATCATCAACATCAATCTCGTTCTCTCTCTACACTTCGATTTTGTTTTAGAACATCATCAGATCATCATCATCAACATCAATCTCGTTCTCTCCCTACACTTCGATTTGGTTTTAGAACATCATCAGATCATCATCATCAACATCAATCTCATTCTCTATCTACACCATCTGTAGTGGTAAGTTTACATTCAGTACATCGTTTTCAGTTGTGTATGCTTGCTACTTCTTTTTAATTATAAGAAATCGGAAAGTTAGGGTTTCGTTCATCGGGTGTATAAATATCAGATTGAAGTTGTCATAGTTGTTTAATCATCCGATTTTCAACCACAAAAATGTTTATATGCGATGTTGCTCTGTTTTTTATGCGATGTTAGGCTGTTCATCAGAAAGTTAGGCTGTTAAAAGTTTTTTATGTTAAAAATATAAGTCTATTTAGTTATTTGGATACTATGAAATAGTCCTGAAACTTGTTTCTTGTTACTAATTATAGAGTTTTTCTCACTGTAAGATTCTAATGTGCAGGAGTTGAAGCTAGAGGGTATATATTTGGTCCTCCAATTGCACTAACTTTTGGTGCCAAATTTGTTCCGCTTCGCAACCCGTGAAAATTGTCAGGTACCCATAAATCTTGTAGTTTGCCAAATTTGTTCCGCTTCGCATACTATTATTAGATCTATTTGCTAATAACTTTTCCCAGCTATAATCAATCTGGTAGTTTACTTGTTTGTATTTATAGTGGTAAATGGATGATAAATGATTTGATAAACCTCTTGTTTCTAACAGGGTAATTGGAAGCTCAATGGGGTACCACTTTATGTTCTTGTGGAGCCTCGCCTAGATGATCTGGTACACTTTTGTCGACTAATTTCCAAATTTACCCTTCAGTTCCCGATATATCAATATTTTGTAATCCACATTATCATAAACTATTTACGTCGTGATCAACAGGATCATACGTTATGAGATGATGCAGAACATGACGGTAGAGCAACACTTGGATGGCGAAGGGGAAATTCGTCTTTTTAAGCTCCTGCGCGATTGCACTAGCGCTTTAGGTTTAGGTTTTAGAGTTTTAGTTGTTTTTCCACCCATTTGAAGAATAGCTTTGATGGGTGCATTGTGTAGGTGAATACATTACCTTAATTGAACTCACATCTCAGCTTTATAAATATAAACCATTGGTAATGATGGGGTGTTCAAAACTTCATAATTCTTTGATTGAGTATTCGGGTCTGGTAATTTGATCAATTCAACAGTTGGGCTGAACAAAAGGTTGTACACTTTGTACACATGTGTATAAGCAGTCGATACACAGGTGTACACCAGGTTGATTGTTTGGATGGTTGTTTTAGTTTTATTCTAGTTAAGTACACAGATGTACTTTAGAGATTCTTTAATGGGTCAATTGTAAAACGGTGGTCTGTACAGGTTATAATAACAAGCAGAGATGTTTTCTTATTAATTGAGGTAATAAAAGTATTGATGGATTTACACATATACAGTTAGTCCACAAAAATTAATCCAATACTAGAATAAAACTAAACCAAACATCCAGTTTCCATCATAAAAACAAAAACCAACCTAACCACGTAACCACATATGGTTAAAATAAAAAAAAATTGTCATAAACATATTGTTCTCTACATGCAGCGTTTTAAATATTAAGCATATTCGCCACGTTGTATGCAACCGCTTCAGCCATTACTTGATCGCGGAGCGTGTTAGCATGGGAGCACTCACATCTTCACAACATACTTTAGCCATTATGATCCTGGAGCGTGTTAGCATGGGTGCACATCAATTTTGCTCCATCAACAAATGTAACATTATGCCCTGTTTTTTCATTAGCCATTTTAACACCTGAATCAATTACATACTGTTAATACACAAATGTACAAAACCTGAACTTTATAATAATCTTAAACCCAGTTAATACATAAGTGTACACCAGACCATACATAGTACACAAATGTGTACCAAGGAACATACATATGAGTACACAGATTTACTTAGTTGAATAAAATGTATATACACATGTGTACACATGACAAAACTAACATATGGTTCAATAAAAGTGAAGTGTACTGATCATGTCTAGGTCAAATCAGCTTAACATCAATATACACATGTGTACACACTTATACATTGGCATTCAGAAAATTAACATTCAACAAATACACATGTGTCCATTCTTATACTTTCACCCAAATCAATAGCATCCAAGGAACTAAAATTCGAAACTCTTATGAACGCTATACACATGAGTACATCAACGATTTTACACCCTGTACTGTGTACTTTTTAATCTTTTTATCTTAACACCATTAAAAACCCAAAGATATCTTTTTTACCTTTTTCCTATGAAAAAAAAACTGACATACACACACAAATACAACTGCTGTACAATATAACCAAATCCATCTACACTTGTGTACCTAAGATTGATGTACACAACAACTACCGTAACCGCATGTGTACACCGGAAAATTATGACCAACATAAGAAGAACATCTTCATCCCCCAAACCATGGCTAGAATCAGAATTTTCGGCGACAGAGTGCACCGTCGAACAACCGATTCATAACCCACATTCAGCCGGCACAATGTTATCATGAAATCGATTGAAAAATCATCAAAAATTACATTATTATATGAACATCGCTGTATTAAACATATAACACACCACCATATTGATTCGAAACTAACAGATTGAACAAACCCTAACTCTTCGCTTATAAAAAATTAACCGAAATTAACAATAACATTCACCAACAATCAGTGTAATGTAGTATAAACTTACTTTCGTCAACCCTAACTTCTCTACCGTCGCCGGATTGATTCTCCTTCATGAATCTTCTGGTCGCTGTTTAGGGGTTTTTCAAAGACACTTTTCTGAAAAGTTTCTAGATTAAGGCTATTTAGTTACAATTTGATAGATAGCAACTAATATTACGGGGGGGGGGGGGGATATATCTCAGTATCAAATCCTAACTAATGGTTACTTGTTTCCATATTTAAATGATTGTAGTTTGACTAAAATAACCCCCCTGTTAATAATACCTATTATATTTAAATACATAATTAATAAATTGATTTAAAATCTAATCTAAAGATCTAACAAAACCAATGGCTAGGATTTGTTCACTTTGTTCACAACTTAACCCTTGTTCACTCTAGAACCCTATTTATATATATATATATATATATATATATATATATATATATATATATATATATATATATATATATATAGTGGTCTGCTAAAATGAGAACCACCTCGAGTTGTAAGAACCGTGAGAACTACACCGTACGGGGCGAGGTGGGCCAATTTTTTTTCCACAAACGTAGATGCGTGTATTATAAACACATTAGTAAAAAAAATTAAAAAAAAAGTTTTTGAGCACCACATGTGTATGTTTACGGGTACCGTAAGTTTTCCGGTAGGATTTACGGTACCCGTAAACACAAATTTGTGGTGCTCAAAACTACACACACGACATTTTTTTTTGAATTTTTTTTTTACAAATGTGTTTAAAATACACGCATCTACGTTTATGAAAAAAATTTTGGTCCACCTCGCCCCATACGGTGTAGTTCTCACGGTTCTTACAACTCGAGTTGGTTCTTATTTTAGCGGTCCCATATATATATATATATATAGAGTTAGGATCCTGTAAAAAAGACTAAAAGTGTGAGAAGGATAAGAAAGAATCTACACCATTAGATTTTTGATCTAATGGTTTAGATTAATAGGGACCAAATTGTAAAATTTGTTTTATTTTTTGGACTGAATTGAAAATTATAGGGGTAATAAAGTCTTTTAGATCCATTCAAAATAGGTAACTGTAATCAAAATCCCTATAATCTCTCTCTCTCTCCAATCGCACGACCAGAGAGCTCTTTGTCTCTCTTTCTTCTTGAGTAGCGAAGAAGATGGATTTTGATCTGAACCAGCGACGGTTTGGGTTTCCGGTGTGAAGGGTGGTGATCGGAGACTGAAGAAGACGGCTGAGGAACGAAGGCCGACGACGGGCGATGTTGATGTCCGATGGGGAATTACGGTCCGACGCTCGGAGGAGATGACTGCGAGCGGCAGCGGCGACGGCGAGATGTGTAGTTACGTGGTAGGAAAATTATCGGTGGTGCAACAGTGGTGGTGCCGGAAGTGGCAGTGGTGGTGCCGGGAAGTGGAGAAGATGATACAGAGGTGTTATTTTTTTCTTTACTGAATGGTGTTATATCTTGTACTGAATGGTGTTATTTTTGTGTACTGAATAGTGTTTTTTTTTATTTTCTGAATGGTGTTTTTTCCTTTTCTGAATGGTGTTTTTTTTTCTTTTCTTAATGGTGTTTTTTTTACTGAATGGTGTTATATTCTTGTACTGAATGGTGTTTATTTTATTTACTGCTGAATGGTGTTTTTTTTGTGCTGAATGGTGTTATTTTTGTGTTGCATGGTGTTTTTTTTGTGCTGAATGATGTTATTTTTGTGTGAATGGTGTTTTTTTGTGCTGAATGGTGTTATGTTTTGTGCCGAATGATGTTATTTTTGTGTGAATGGTGTTTTTTCTTGTGCTGAATGGTGTTATATTTTTTGTGCTGAATGGTGTTATATTTTTCTGAATTGTGTTATATTTAAAACACCATGTATGAACATGCTCTGAATGGTGTTATATTTATGGACGGTTATTTTCCTTAAATCAGGGATTTTCTCTCTCCAAATCCTTAAATAAAGGATTACCATATTTGAATTTGTTAATTAATTTACAATCTTACCATTTTTAATTAATTTAAATCTAATGGTTGAGATTCTTTCTTAACTTTCTCACACTTTTGGTCTTTTTTACAATAACTCCATATTTATATATATATATATATATATATATATATATATATATATATATATATATATATATATATATATATATATAATTTGTCATCGTTTTCACTCTCACACGACGTAATTTTTATTGTAGTCGAATTGATGATTCTACCACAATGAAAATCTCATACTCATTCTTGATAATAATGATTTTATCACCAAAATTTGCTCCAAACAAAAACAAAAGATAACAATATGAGAAATAACTAACAATATGAGTTAACCTGATTCTCCCTAAAAGCACCCGATCACCGATCCATATACTATATTCATATTTGGGTATCGATATCTTTTATGTTAAGGTTATTCGTGTCCGTGTAAAACTCTCGTCCCTAACACCACGCATGCGGGAGCAAGAAGGGGAGGGGGAAGAGGTATACTTCTCCAGTGATGATACCAAAATGTTTGTTGCCTTTTAATTGATTGAATTAATATAAATTTATATTGTTTATTCATTTTTAAAAATATTTGGGAGGTCAGGACCATCACAATGCTTTAGGAAAGGGAAAAGAAAAGATTAGGCAATGTGATGAGACGCTAACAGGAAAGAGAGAGGATGAGAATTGTGAGAAGTTAAATGGATGACACCCTATAAGACCCCTATAAGACGGTGGATCATTTGTTTGGAAGACGATTTATGCATTACATGTTACTTAACATGACGTGTGTTGTACCATTGTAATTAGGTAGATGCCCATTTATTTATCGAAGAAAAAAAATGAATCAGACCAAACGTATCCCTCCTCTACTAGACATACTCGGTATGTAAGAGATCCTGCTTTCTAACGGTGAGCACCACTATATCAGTAAGAGTGAGTATGCTTAAGACACCCTTTCAAACTTATCCATGTCGTTGCACCTTTTTACTTCACATTCTTACTCTTATAATTTATTTATATTCTAATCTTATAATTTATTTATATTCTAAAGAAAAAAACAAAAAATAGATAGATGTTTGTGGCCTTAATAGGTAGGTGGTTATAGGAGCAGTAGCCTCGCCAACCCCAATGTCCCTCTCCGTGGCTAGCTAACTTTTCTGGCAAACCATGTGCCTCCGAACTACACCTATTTCATAATTAATAAACGTTTTTAAGGCTAAAAAGTGTGGGGTCTCCGGCAAACCAAGTGCCTCCGAACTACACCTATCAGATAATTAATAAACTTTCAAAAAAAGATAATTAATAAACGTTTTTATAAGGCTAAAAAGTGCGGGGTTAGTGTTGATCAGTTCTGTTTACACATAATGGAAAACATGAATAACATATATGTTACAGCAGATAGGGAAGCAGTTAATCCAGTCAGAGATGAATCCATCGAGTTCTACATGCTTGTGAGTGTGATCTGGTTCCTCCTTAGGGTGTAATCTAATGATGGTGATGAAAACCGAATAGGGTGTTCGGTTGAGAGAGAGAGGATATGATGTTATTGAGGAATTAGCTTGTCTAACCTTTTAACCTCTACATTAGTCTCCTTATATATGCACCCAAGAGAAAACTCAATTAGTTAATAAAGGTAATATGGTCTATCAACAATTACCAACTATTATTTAATAGGTTATTATATATTTTGATCTATATAATGTAAATGATTATAATTGCTACTAGATTAAATACAAAATCATAATATATTTAATCTTACAGTTAGAACATGATTCGCTACGTATGAATATGAATGCAAGGCTACAACCCCCCCCCCTCCCACCCCCTAAATGATTCATGGTGGTTGGTGTGGATTGAACCACAATTACCACATGCCACTTTTTCCACTTTCCTAAATTTTGATGCTCTAAAAAATAAATTAAAATTATAAAAGGGATAGTGATTTGAGTAATGACCACACCCTATAGATAGTGGTTTTGGATGGTGGATTAGAGGGAGGTGACATAAGAACTATGTTGAGGATTATAGTTGTCATGAGAGCGATAACCACACCCTTTATCCTAAAGATAGTAAACATGTTTGGTCAAGTACACAAGGTACACAGGTACACGTAACATGTTAATATGTGTTCGGAGTAAAGTGAATTTGGATCAGAAATGTGTTATTTTAAAAATGAATTATCAGTTTGATTTGAGTATAGACAGGTTCTGGCCAAAATAGTCGGGTCGAGATGAGTTTTTTTAGAAAATTAGTGTCACAATAGGTTCACTCTGAGTTATAACAATTTACACCAAGTTTTCCAACATAACTAATGAATCACAATCTACTGGAAACTAACAAATAAAAAATCAATTAAAAATATACAAAATTTGTTGGTAGTGGTTAAAAATGGAGCAAATGTAACGGAGAAAACAACAATGTGATGGACCTTAGACCTAATACATAGCATTTAAGGTTGCATTTAAGTGACACGATATATAGAGAACGAAATATCACCTTGGTTGTCAAATACATTTTGTGTTTCACTCAATGTAACCTTGTTCAATAATGATCAAAAGTAGTGTTGAGATCATGTAACAAACCTGTTTGATTGAGGGAATATATTTCTTCCAATCAGGGCCGTCTCCGAGAATCCAAAAAAAAATTTTGGCCCTGTGCGAGCGTAAGAAAACGGGCCCCTACAATATAAAGTTAATAACTTAATTTTAGAAAGAAAAAATAAATTTATTTAAATTAGTACATATCTAAAAAAAATATATCTATAATATTTTTAAATTAGAACATAAGAATAAAAGAAAAAAATGGGCCGCTAAAATACACCTTTTTTTATGAAAACTTTGTCTGTTTTAATACATTCGCCATGAAAACTAAAATAAAAAATCTAAAAAAATATATCTATAATATTTTTAAAGCGTCTTTGCTTCATTAGTTTTAAATTATAAAATAAAAGGAAAGAAAAAATTTAAATAGTTGTTTAGTTATAATTATTTTAAAAAAAATAAAAGAATAAAAAAGTAAATAATAATATAAGATTTCAGTTTTAAAATGAAAAACAAAACTAAGAATTAAAATAGAAATTGAAATAGAAAAACAATGGAAAAACGAAAATAGTTGTTTAGTTATAATTATTTTAAAAAAATAAAAGAATAAAAAAAAGTAAATAATAATATAAGATTTCAGTTTTAAAATGAAAAACAAAACTAAGAATTAAAATAGAAATTGAAATAGAAAAACAATGGAAAAACGAAAAGAAAAAAAGGGGAAAAACTAAATGGAAAGAAATGAAATAAATTAGGCTGAAAAGCCTTGAGGGGGAACAAAAAAAAAAGGAAAAATTAAATGGGAAAGAAAATGAAAGATAAAAAAATAAATTAGGCAAAAATGCCTTGGAGGGGAATCGAACTTTAGCATACATCATCCATCCAGCTGTTTTAATTTGGGAACATAGACCACCAAAGCAAGTTTCCAATCTGTTCATTCACTTGAAACAAAGTGTAGATATACACAGTTAATACATATAACTTTTTTTTTTAAAATAATCGGGCCCACGGAGGGTTTGGGCCCTGAGCGGTGGCCCACCCTGCACCCTCTTTGGGCCGGCCCTGCTTCCAATGGATCCTCAAACAAGGCCGAGGAAAAACGGGTTGCAATAGATCTTACATAATCGTCCCATGGAACTTCAGAGACGGTAGCATTCCGTGTTTTCAGGAAAGCCTGTGTCTCATCCGGAGTTTCATCCAACGCGAAAAAGTGCTCGCAACGGTAGACCCAACCCTCCACGTCTTCACCCGAGAACTTGGGAAATTCGACCTTTCCTATTCACAAGGGCTTGGCACCTCGTGATTCCGTTTCACCGCCCGGAAACGACAAACTGAATGTAAACCCTCCGCCGCTTGACTGGCTCGATTTATCCCGCACCCCCTTTAAGATTTCTTCTTGTTGTTTGAATAATTGTTCCTGTTGCTTCATTAAGGCTGATAAGGTCGCTTGCATGTCGGCGATTGCCTTCTCATGAGTCTTGAGGGTGTTGTCAATATCTTGGTTACGTGTGTTTGTCATGATAGCGAGATGTTCCGACGAGAGATCAGAACGGCTATGATACCCTTGTTAGGGTTATAGAAGAATTTTAGGAGGAGAAGACTAATAATAATTTGTGGTTATATAATCCCATAACCACAAATAGATCCATACATAAAAGGAAATAACAATCAATTTAAATATTAAATAAAAATAATAAATATGGAATGTATCTTAGAGTGATAGAGATAAAGATTAAGAACCTGAAAAGAATGAGTTTTCCTTGCTTCTTCTTGAGTTTTCTAGAGAGAGGGTAGTGAGAGAGGAAGAGAGGTCGACATCCAGGGAATGGGGGCGATCTAGGGTTGGGTTTGGTTTTATTATGTTTTTTTTTAATAAAACTTTAGCAAATGCACAAAAGGTCCTCCAAGTTTTCCAATTCTCAAACTTGGGCACGAAGTTATCAACATAACTTTATAAAATGACACACAAGTCCTTCGTTTTGCAAAGTTAATCAAATTGGCTCCATATGTTTGTTCGTGTAAACCTGTGCGATTATAAATTGTAATTAACAGAAAAGGGTTAGCGACGTTAACCTGGAAGTACGGGATGTCACATTATCCCCATGTTGAAAGAATTTTCGTCCTGAAAATTGAGTAAGCATGAATTATGTCGCTAAGTTTGATTGAGATTTTCCCATGCTGTCACATCATCCCCAAGTTGAAAGAAATTTCGTCCCAAAATTTTGCATGTAGTCGCTGAAGAAAGCTAGTGCGGTTGAAGGTTTTCATGGGATGTCACATCATCCCCAGGTTGATTTGGAATTTCGTCCCGAAATTCAGTAGTAGCTTCAGCACTGGATGCATTATTTTTTAACAGCTGAGGATACTTGCGCATAATTTGATCTTCCCGTTCCCAAGTAAACTTTGGGCCACGTTTGAGTTCCAACAAACTCGAACAATCAGAGTCATTTTGCGCTGAGTGTTTTGATCTCCCGATCCATGATTTCAATTGGTTCCTTAAAGAAACGGAGCTAATCATCAATCTTGAGCTCTTTGAATGGAACTATGAGTCTCTTGTCAGATAGGCACTTCTTTAGATTATATACATGAAAGACATTGTGCACACCACTAAGCTCTTTAAGTAAGTTCAATCTATATGCCACTGTACCAATTTCTAATTTCAAATGGTCAAACATAATGCAGATTGAGCTTGCCTCGTTTACCAAAATGAAAAACACCCTTCCAAGGTGAGACTTTTAACAAGACTCTGTCACCCACTTGGAATGCCAATGGTTTTCTACGCATATCAGCGTAGCTTTTCTGATGGTCGCGAGCTGCCACCATCCAGTTTCCGATTTGAACAATCTTTTTCAAGGTTTCGAGTAAGAGATCAGGACCAGTGATTTGACTATCTCCAACTTCAGCCCAGCAAAGAGGTGATCGGCATTTCCGTCCGTAAAAATCCTCGAATGGAGCGACCTGAATACTGGTGTGGTAACTATTGTTATAAAAGAATTCCACCAGAGGTAGGTGTCTTTCCCAACCGTTACCGAAATCGATAACACATGCTCGAAGCATGTCTTCTAGGGTTTGAATGATACGCTCGGTTTGACCATCAGTTTGTGGATGATAGGTTGTGCTCATGTCTACTCGTGAGCCGAATAATTTGTGCATAACTTGCCATAGATCAGACACGAAACACAGGTTGTGATCGAAGATGACGGAGATTGGCAATCCATGCCTAGAGACTACTTCCTTCAAGTATATGCTGGCAATCTTGGAAAACTTGTCGGTTTCTTTGTTTGCGAGGAAGTGAGCTGATTTGTTTAGGCGGTCCACGATCACCGAAATGGTGTCTTTCTCGCTCTGAGTACTGGTTAGACCAGTAATGAAATCTATGGAAATTTGCTCCTGTTTCCACATTGGTAATTCCGGTTGTTGTAGTAACACTGATGGTTTTTGGCATTCAATATTGAACCTAGCACAGGTCAAGCACTTGCTCATGTAGGTGGCTATGTTAGCTTCCATATTCGGCCACCAATACAGGGTCTTTAGGTCATCATACATCTTATTAGAGAGTAGCGAGATTTGTGTGCTTCATCCATAACAAGATCCATCAAATTTCCATGTAATGGAACCCATATTCGCTCTATGAAATAACGAATACCATCCGATTTGGTTTGAAGTTTCTTTTCCATGCCCCACAAGGACTCAGCTTGAAGGTTTTCCCCTTTCAATGCTTAGGTTTGTGTAGCACGGATCTGATAGAGAGGTTAGAATGAATGGTAAGTTGTAGAGCTCGAACTCGCTTGGGTCTGGTTTCTCTCCGACTGAGGGCGTCGACTACCACATTAGCCTTACCCAGATGGTACTTGATTGCGCAGTTGTAACATTCAGGAGTTCAACTCACCGATGTTGTCGCATGTTTGACTCCTTTTGTTCGAATTATGTGTTGGAGACTCTTGTGATCGGTGTAAATTGTACATTTAGTACTGTACCAAGAATGTCTCCAGATCTTGAGAGCAAAGACCACAACTCCCAATTCCAGATCATGGGTAGTGTAGTTCTTCTGATGAGCTTTAGGTTGACGAGCCACGTACTTGTACTCGATTACTTTCTCGCGTTTCATCAAAATGAAACCGAGACCTTGAATAGATGCGTCATAGTAGAAAACGAAATCATCGGTGCCTTCTGGTAAGGACAAGATAGGTGCACTACAAAGTTTCTCCTTTAGGAGTTGAAATGCAGATTCTTGGGCACCACCCCACTTGTAAGCGGTACCCTTTTGAATTACAATAGTGAGAGGCGCGATTTTCGAAATTCCTTCAATGAAGTTAATTCTTAATAGATTCAATCTTCACTAGATCGACAAGTATTTTGGCTTCATTGACCATATGTCCAAAGAAATGGACTTCACGAATCCAAAAGTCACATTTCGAGAATTTCACATAAAGTTGTTCATTCCTTAAGAGTTGCAAAATGAGACTCAAGTGTCGCATGTGTTCCTCCTGACTTTTCGAGTAGTTTAAATATCGTTGATGAATGCAATGACGAACTTGTCAGAATAGGGTTTGTACACTTGGTTCATCTCAGACCCTCAACTGATGATAGCCCGATCTCAAATCGACATTGGCCATGTGTTTAAGGTCCTTAGATCACGCCCGTCCTCCCAGGTACGGTGTGAGGTTGTCAAGCCTAATAGCGCTATCAACTAATACCTTGTTGCCTCCAAGGCAACTAGTTTAGTAGTAAGTAGGGACTTTCATGATAGAGTGGGTTGATTAACCAACATCGAAATTAAACTATAATTCTTATGAAAAGTATTCCTCCAAGGAATAGTAGTTTGTCCCCCCGGGACACAAGCTTGTGAAAGAGTAGTAAACTCACCTTAGTTTGCTCAGTAATGTTAACGTGTCTTTACGCGTTACGTAAGTGTTAGGTCCATTACACGCGACCTACAATATGTTCAAATGTAAGTATGTATCCAAGTAGAGTGTTTGCATTACCCATAGGGTCCAAACAACTCAGTGTTTAAGAAATCAGGTTGTCAAGTAACACATAGTGGGTCCTCTAGTTGGTGATAAGTATTGTGACTCAAGAACATGGATGTACAAGCTATTAGCAAACACCGACATAACATATACGTATGTACACAAACTCAGAGACGTGTGAATGCATCAAACTCGGAACATATCAATACATTAAATTCATAACATATAATTCTCCTAAAATCGGAGATAACGTCATTATACATATAAATTTGGAATGTATACAAGTTCGGACCATATGCATGATGGGTAGTCCGTAGGACGACCCTTAATGGTTATAATGTATAATTTAATCGTACATTTATCCATGTATTTATTTTGAATTAGACAACTACGGTTGCTTGTGTTTCAGGTACATTTGGGGCTTAAAAGTATGGAAATAAAGCTTCGAATAGACATGACCCGATTGGAGATTGAAAGACGGAGAATAAATGAAAAAATAAATTTTGGAATTGAAGAATTAAGAAGATAACATGATAGAGGACGAAATTATTAGAACGTAGGCGAAAACGGTGAAGAAAACGGAGTTGAAAAAAAAAGTTATGCTAAAAACAAAATTTCCTGTTGAAGCCTACTGTAGGCTACGGCAAGGCCCGTAGCTTACGGCGCCGACTGACAACTTTTGACCACCGTAGCCCAGTTTCGACCCACCGTAGCACTTTTATGACTGTCGTTGCCTACGACAGGTGCCGTAGGTTACGGCGCTGACCTGCGTAAATGTGTAACTCCCACCTTTTAATTCGGTTCTATGATGTCCTTTCAAGCCCCATCATTCTCATTCGGTTACACAGCAGTCTAGAGGTGATTTTGGGTGTTCTAGCTAGGTTTTGAACATTTCGAAACATTTTTTTTTGGTATTTTTGATTTATATGAACATGGATATGTGTATGATGAGGATTTCCCAAGACATAAGTGGCTAATTTCGTTCGGGATCATCTCGAATGTAAGGTTTTCTTGTGACAATTATGTTTTTGTTCTTGAATTTCTAGAATAATAGACTTTTCATGTGTTGTTTAGTTTATTATGGTGCTTGATTGATAGTTTGTAAATTGTTAATGTTTGCTTGCTTAAAATTCTAAACCATACGTTCTTGCTGTCATTGGCAATCGAGATATCATGGTAGGGATTAGGGGTTAGATATATGTTAATTGATCATCGGGTAACAAACTCGCGTTCTAGGAATCCGAGTACTTAGTTCCCTTTCATCACAAACAATTGATCTTGCATGAGCTATGTCTATGTAGTTCTTTCCAGTTGAACATGAACATTGGTTGTCACTTAAAACATGAACCTCGAGATGATCACTATTCTCTTATTCTGTTTACAAACCAAATCCTTCTTTGCAGTTAAATTAGTTAATTTTAATTTTCAAAACCAAACAACCAAATCTCTGAATATACTTTTGCAATTTAGTTTACTTTAGTCAATTTGGACATACATTTAGATAACACACATTCCACAAACTCCCTGTGTTCGATACCCACTTACCGCTAGCTAATTAGTAGTAATTGATTAAATTTGATTGAGACTACGACCTCACGTCAAATTTTGGCGCCGTTGCCGGGGAGTAGTGCGCAACGTGTGTTGTTTTTGATCTTTTTAAGTTTGTTATTTTTTTGGTTTACGCTGGGTGTGTTAGTGTGCAGGTATTTACAGGTGCATGCATACTAGAGGCTCTCACAAGCTATCACCATTGGCATCTGATCCGGAGATTGAACGAACTTTGAGAAGAAAAAGAGTTTTGCTACACGAAAACAAAATCATTGGTTCACCAACAACACCTACAACACTAGTTACACCGATCAAAGAAATGGATCAATCACAACTACCACCCACTACGGGTCAACCTACACCAACCTTTGTACCTACATCATCCACGCCTTCACCATATACTACCATTCCTACATCCACAGCCGAAACTAAACCTACCAACACCATATTACCTGAAAACACTCAACCCGAATACTCTTTTAGCTATCATCCTACATCATCCGCTGTTCCAGCTTTCCCAACATCCGGTCAACCCTCATCATCACAACAAATACCACCACCCAATTTATTCCAAACCGGTCCATCTATCACCCACTCCACTCCATTTCAACCACCTTTGCAACCGAGAACACAATACCAACAACCACAGTTTTTACAAACTTTGGGTGCAAGACAAGATGGGTTTGATGATGGGTATGATGAAGAATTTGGGGGATATGAATATGAAGGGTATATGTATGGAGGAGACGGAGAGCAAGGAGAGTACACTTATTTTCAAGGCCAAAATCAAGGGATGTAAGGTGTTGGTAGAATTCCTCACCAACAAATGGTTTAGTAAATCATACCTCAACAATTTCCACCATAAGGTCCACCGATTCAGAGGCAAGTTCAACAGCAACAACATGTGGGGCCAAGGTTTCAACCACCTCTACAACAATTTGGACCTCCAAGGCCACAAGTTCAAAGACCAATGGGTCCACCATGTCCAAGAGTGCCTTTGGGTGTACCAAGAAGACATCACCATGAAGTTGTACGGGGAATTGAAGCTCATTTCCGACCTGTTATCACTAATAACCCTTCTCCGGTAGTGATTCCTCATCACCCGGATGGAAAAACGTTTGAGGTTAGGACCAATGCGCTTCAAAGATTACCTAAGTACAAGGGGTTAGCAACAGAAGAACCCTACTTTCATTTGGAGGCATACGATTCTATTTGTAACACTATTGGTGGTCAAGGATTTTCATCCGACGATGTTAAATTGGTGCTATTTCAATTTTCGCTAGAAGATAAGGCGAAGAGGATGGTTTTACACTTTGCCATCAGCTTCGATTTACACCTGGGCCGAAATGCAACAAAGGTTTTTGGAAGAATTCTTCACTGCTCAGAAGACTAGTGATGCACGACGTAGTCTAAGAAGCTTCCAACAACAGTCGGGGGAAATGTTTCACGAGGCGTTCGAGAGGTTTAATATGATGATTAAAAATTGTCCTCACCATGGCATTGAGCTTTGGGAATTATCAAATGCTTTTCATGAGGGTTTATGTTCCGAGGATGCTCGTGATTAGATGTCTATCACCAATGGTACCTTTGCTACTAATTATGAGCAAGATGATTGGCAATTATTGGAACAAATGGCGGTCACATCAAAAAGGAAAGCTCAATCATCAAGGAGAGCACGACTGGCCATTACCGGAACTCAAGTGAATGCGGTATATGATGGTAATATTTAAACTTCGAATTAAATTTATGATGTTTGTGCGCTTTGTAATGAGTTGGGTCATGCAGCCGAAAATTGCTAAGGAGGTGAAGGGCATTATGAAGAAGTGAATGCTATCGAAGGTCAAGGTGGGGGTGGTAGAAATTATAATATGAACTCGAACACATACCACCCCGGGTTACGAAATCACCCAAATTTTAGATATGGGAACCCGTCAAATCAACTTAACTCGAACTTTCAAGGAAACCAAGGAAATTATGCTCCTTTCCAACAATTTAATAATCAAGGTTTCCAAAGGCAATTCCAACAACCGGGTAATGAACAAAGTGGGTTTTTGGGTCAAGGTTCCTCGGGTGGAAATGAGGTCATGGAGATGTTGAAAGTGATGCAAATGGAGATGCAACGAAGAAATCAGCTTGATGAGGTTCGTATGCAAAAAGATGAAATCCGTGACAAAGCTATTCAATCGTTGACCACTCAAATGGGTCAACTTGTGAGTGAAGTGGCAATATTGAAGAAAGCAAAAGGCCAGCTACCGAGTGACACGGTGACAAATCCCAAGAACATAAAGAGCGTTAATATCAATGTGGTAAGCACCGTTCCTAGTACCGAATTTAATGAAAATTTTCTAACCTCTTCGTGTCAAATAAATATAGGTATAGGGAAGGACGCCGATGCTGAGAATGATAAAGAACATGGAGCACCAATCGTGCCTGTCCGTGTTGGAAAATTAAAAATCCCTCATGCATTATTGGACTACGGGGCGGGCATGAGTGTGCTACCAGGTGATCTATATGGCATGTATGATTTTGGTCCGCTTGAAGATATAGATACCATGGTGAGCTTGGTGGATGAGAGTTGGAGGTGTCCGCGAGGAGTGGTTAGGAATGTCATAATTCGGCTGGGGGAATTCAACTATTTGGTGGATTTTTTGGTCCTAGATTATGCCTCTACCAAATTGGCATCACAACAAAGGGTAATTTTAGGTCGACCGTTTCTTTATACAACAAATGCTCAAATCAACTATAGAGACGGTGTTATTACTATGACTGAAAAGAACTGTAAGTTGTACTTCGATGTTTATACTAGGGAGATTAGTTATGAATCTATTGAAGAGAAGAGTAGAGAGCCTTGTGACCATATGAGAAGTGTTCATCAAAAAATAAAAACAAACAAACCACCGGGGTGTGAAAAGAAGTATAAGGGTTCGAGCAGGTATGTAGCTGACTATCCACCGAATGGACATTTGATGGATGCATTTCAACCAATGACATGCTAGAGTGAGGGAGGTGATAGGAACCGATTCTTTGAGCCACCATAAATGGGGGTGGCACGGTCTGGCTGAAGACTCAAAACTTAGCGCTGCTCGGGAGGCAACCCGGGATTTTATATTGATTTTGCTATTTTTATCTTCTATGTTTCAGGGCCATGGCGACATTCAAGTGTGGGGGTGATGTGCGAATATTTGTTTAAAGGTGGTGATAGAAAGTCGGATTATCTACAACATCTATTGTGTCAAACTTCACCAGGTCAATGTACTCTTTCCTTAGTCTTGTTATGTTCTTTAGCTTTAAAATATTGGTAGTTAGTTTTTTTTTGCTTTTGTTTAAAAAAATAAAAAAAAAAGTTTTGTGTGTTTCGAGCGATCTTTCCCTTCAAAGCCATACATTGGGGTCAATGTATCATAAGTGTGGGGATGGGGGAAATTTTTGAAAAATTTTATAATCAAGCGAAAAATGATCTAAATTTGAAAACTTAGAGTATTCAAACCGCATAACACACCGGCAACCCCGTGTACCCCTTTTTTCTTGGTGAGAGTTTGAGCCACTTATTTGAATTGTTAGAAATATTTTCTTTGATGAGAGTGGCAATGGGTGGGGTGCATTAGAACTTGTTCTTAAATGCGGTTTGAGGCCGTAGCTTGATATGCACGTGAAAAAGATAAGGGCAATTAGGTAGCCTCTTCTTGGTGGGTGCGAGTGTGGGATTTGGGAGGTTAGACCTCATAAGTTATATATATGAGCATGGTAGCGAGAGGGGTAGGGGTTTGGACATTTAGTAGCCATTTTGAGCTTTAAGCCAATCGTTTGTTAACCCATGCCTAGTTCCTCAAAAATTCACCTGTATTCAACCCGGTCTAGCAGTGTTAGCATTTTGTATTAGTATGATTAATCCTGCATTTATCCATGTAGTTATCTTGAATTAGATAACTACGGTTGCTTGTGTTTCAGGTACATTTGGGGCTTAAAAGTGTGGAAATAAAGCTTCGAATAGACGCGACTAGATTGGAGATTGAAAGACAGAGAATAAATGAAAAAAATAAAATTTTGGAATTGAAGAATTAAGAAGATAACATGATAGAGACGAAATTACAAGAACGTAGGTGAAAACGGTGAAGGAAACGGTGTTGAAACGAAAAAGTTATGCTGAAAACAAAATTTCCTATTGTAGCCTACCGTAGGCTACGGCAAGGGCCGTAGCTTATGGCGCCGACTGGCAATTTTTGACCACCGTAGCCCAGTTTCGACCCACTGTATCACTTTGATGACCGTTGTAGCCTACGGCGGGTGCCGTAGGTTACGACAGTGACCTTCGTAAATGTGTAACTCCCACCTTTTAATTCGGTTCTATGATGTCCTTTCAAGTCCCATCATTCTCATTCGGTTACACAGTAGTCTAGAGGCGCTTTTGGGTCTTCTAGCTTGGTTTTGAACATTTCTAAACAATTTTTTTGGTATTTTTGATTCATATGAACATGGATATGTGTATGATGATGATTTCCCAAGATATGAGTGGCTAATTTCGTTAGGGATCATCTCGAATGTAAGTTTTCTTGTGACAATTATGTTTTTGTTCTTGAATTTCTAGAATAATAGGCTTTGCATGTGTTGTTTAGTTTATTATGGTGCTTAATTGATAGTTTGTAAATTGTTAATGTTTGTTTGCTTATAATTCTAAACCATACGTTATTGGTGCCGTTGGCAATCAAGATATCATGGGAGGGATTAGGGGTTAGATATATGTTAATTGATCATCGGGTAACAACCTCGCCTTCTAGGAATCCGAGTACTGAGTTCCCTTTCATCACAGACAATTGATCTTGCATGAGCTATATCTATGTAGTTCTTTCCAATTGAACATAAACATTGGTTGTCACTTCAAACCTGAACCTCGAGATGATCACTATTCTCTTATTCTGTTTACAAACCAAATCCTTCTTTGTAATTAAATTAGTTAATTTTTGGTTTCAAAACCAAACAACTAAATCTCTGAATATACTTTTGCAATATAGTTTACTTTAGTCAATTTGGACATACATTTAGATAACGCACACTCCATAAACTCCCTGTGTTCGATACCCAGTTATCGCTAGCTAATTAGTAGTAATTGGATTAAAGGTATATATAAATTCAGGCCAGGCACCTACGTATACAATTCAATTCGGAAACCCACCATAGATATACTTAAATTCGGAAAACCCTATACACATACTTAAATTCGGAAAAACCCTTCATAAACATAAACTGGGACTACATTAAGTAACATGGATCCATTTAAGTATATAAACTCGGAGGAGTATACGTAAACTTGGACGAGTATATATAAAAACACAAACTCGGACGAGTATTGATGCGGGTTGGTGTGTATATGGAATTAAGTATATTTTAAGACCTTTTTACACGTTAGTCAAGTTTTAAATTTATAAAACACGATATTTTACTAACACCAAACACACATATGGGCAAGTGCACCCATCGTGAGCGTAGTATAGTGTTGGTAAGATACCGAGGTTGTCCAAGGACACAAGACCTTTTAGTACCGGTTTATCCTCAACGTCTAATCAAATCAAAAATTTAGAAAAAGGTTTTAAACTAGAAAAATAAAAACTAACTAAAATGCTGAAAAATAAAATAAAAGTAAAAACAGATAGACAAGATGAATCACTTGGCTCCGACTCGTGTATAGTGTAACCTTTGATTATTTCCGCACTTTTGCACATTTTAAGAAATTATCTTAGTTATTGTAGTAGGCCCCCCTTTTGAAGGTGACGTTACCCTCAACCCAGTAGTTTGAGTCAGCAAGGATACAATCCTAAAGGGTCGGATTATTGAAAGATAATTAATTAAGTTATTAATGCATAATCTGGTAGGCCCCTCTTTTGAAGGTGACGTTACCCTCGGCTAAGTTGTCTGAGTCAGTAGCGATACAGTCCTAAGTAGCTGGATTAAAGTTTTAATAGTAGTTTAACTTATGAGGGGATCAAAGAGTTTGGACCCCAGCCATCCAATACCGGTGGGTGTTGAAGGAGGTCCTACTAAATTTGACCCAGGTCCTTTGCAGGATCTATATACTGAACAATGGCAAGATTCTTACCAAATCGTTTCCTTAACCCCCGACCAAGTAGCCAACATACCTCCATATAGACCGTGGAGATATGAATGGTGAAAATCTTTTATTTTATATAGACAGTAAAATAATGCCAAGACACCACGGACAAACGATAAGGAAGAATCACCTTCAACATAAGAAACTAGTTATTAAAGTCATTAATATATAACCAAATAAAAAGTGCGAATAGATTAAAAATAAAAAGTATTACACTAGACACTTATCTTCACAAAGTGATGTAAGAGACTTAGGCAAACATGGCCTTTGATAGTCAAGAACTCTTACGATCAATCTTGGATCCCGAGACGACTCACACACTCTATGATGGACAATGGATGATGGTGGTGGATGATGGTGTTGTGATGGTGGTGGGTGGTGGGTGAAGTGTGAGAGAGGTGGTGTGACAAGGGATAAGTTGCAAGTGATCCAAGCACTCCTATTTATAGGCTGAACAGAAGCTCGAGGATGGCCCCGTGTCCATCCTCCCCTCTTTCTTCATTAATTGTAGTTTGTCTGCATTAGTTGACCACGCCCCCGTGTCCGCTGAGCACGACCCCGTGGTGGGCGATGGAAGCTTCTACAACTTTGTCTTTTCTGCTGACACATGGGCACGCCCCCGTGCTCACTGAGCATGGGGCGTGTTCAGCCTTTTGTTCCCTTTGTTTTGCTTGGGAAGATGCTGTCGGGGGGTCGGGCATGACACATTTGTTCCTTTTCTTGTATTTGTGTTAGATTTAGGTGCCTTTTTGCTTCTTTTGTTCATTTAAGCTCATTTAATTCTGAAAATACAAAAGGAAGACAAAAACACACTTTTTCCAACATTAGTATTAAAAAGGGTTAGTTTTATGCCACAATTGATGTAATTTATATGTTGCATTTTGTGCACATCAAATATCCCCACACTTGAATCTTTGCTTGTCCTCAAGCAAAACTCTTTATAATGTGGCTTTACACTCCCAAATGGAATGGGTAGAAGAGAAGGTTTTTGGGCTTGTCATAGAGTGCCGAGATTTCCAAGATTCTTTATTATGTTTTATTTTTCTTTATTTACAATTCTATTCGTCATGATTTATTAAAAACGTTTCATAAGATAAATTACTTAGTAGGGCATAACATGCCTTTTTAAAATTTCATTTATATACAAGTTCACATATCTCACGGGGGAATTACTCAACACTAGGCCGAAGGTGTATTTTTAGTGAATCACTCGAGAGCGGCATGGAACTTACTCCTACCATAGATTTGTCAAGCAATCAATCCTCCTCCTTTTTAACTATATACCTTTGCCAATATCAAGAGGACTTTTGGGTGAAGGGTTAGGCTTGGGTTAAAGGTGGGTGGTTGGGTTAGTAGTTAGTAAAAGGGCGAAAAGCGTAAAAAGCGTCGGTTTTCATAAGACTTGATATTTCTCATAACTTTTTTATTTTGATGAAGTATTTCCTTCAAACAAAGTTATTTTTGATAAACTTGTTTGTTTATTTCTTTGACTTCATCAATTCATTTTTATTCAATCAAGTCATACTAAAACCGAGCTTTGTTACTAAAATAAAGGGTTTAAAATGAAAAAGGGTTTAGGTGGGTAAAGGGTGTTTGGTTTGGGTTATGAAATGAAAAGGTTTAGGCTCAAAGGGGTTAACTAGGGGGATTTTGGGTAGGTGGTAAAAAAAAGAAAAATAATGGTGTAGAAATAAAAAGGGTTAGTCCTAATGCCTCCATCATTTACTTACTCGGGTTTAAGTTGGTAAGGACCAGGAATGTATCTTTATGGCAAGTTCTAGAGTCGTAAGAACCATGCGGCTATTCACACAAGAAACGAAAAATGAGCATTTAGTTTAAAGATATATATTTGTATGCTCAATAAAGGCTCAAAACTCACTTTTGTGGGAATGGGTTTTTATGTGATCAAGTATATATAATCAAATTTTAACTAAGTTTGTCATGTCGTTTCATAATTTTCTTATGTTGGTTCTTTTTATCACGACGCTATCACTTGTAAATTTGTAAAAATATAACCTTTTTAGATTTTTGAAATTCCCAACTTAAACTTAGACAAGTAAAAAAATTAAGACAATTTTTGAAAAAATTTGGGGTGATTAGCGGTTCCAATAGAGTTTTGTGTAAGGCTTGTTAATTAGGACTTGCAAGATTCAAGGTTTTAACATCCCCCCACACTTAAACTACACATTGTCCTCAATGTGTCCCAAAAATAAGTTTTTAGATTGATTGAATGTGTAAAAAGGTATGAAAAAGTAAAATTTTATGTTACTGGTCGCTTGGACACTGCCCCGTGTTGTCCGGGCACGGCCCCGTGTTCAAGTGCCAGTGATAAAAGTTTGTAGAAAGAAACAGAAGCCTGGACACGGGGGCGTGTTCAGTGAGCACGCCCCGTGTCCAGTTTACCTGAACTGGGCATTTTCTGCAGATTGTGCAGCACGGGGCCGTGTTGGGCGGGCACGGACCGTGCTGAACTTGCTGTAACGAAGAAAAATTTGTCGGATGGCTCTGTTTTCGAGCATGGGTCGCTGGTGCAAGTTTCCCTTGTTATCCTTCACCATCCCGATTGTGTTTTATTCCTGAAAATTAAAATTAAACTAGAAACATAAAAATTAATCTAAACTAAACTAAGGATAGTTCCGCGGAATGCCTCCGTGGTGCGCCACGTTTATAAGGGTCCTTGGCTACACCCAAAGCCTGGTCATATGTTACCCAAGTGGGATGTTTTACATCCCATGCTACACCGTCGGAGAGCATCATCCAAACTTGAGTCAATGACCTCCATGTAGTTGACCGGGTCTTCGTCTTCTACTCTTTTTCCGTCTCCAAACTTTACTTCCTCATCCCCAAACCTCAATGTTAGTGTTCCATCATTCATCTCTACCACTTCTTGGGCTGTAGCTAGGAATGGCCTCCCTAGGATAAGTGGTACTTCAGTATCTTCCTCCATATCTAGTATGACAAAGTCGGCCGGGAAGACAAATTCACCGACTTTGACCAATAGATTTTCAGCGACACCTTGTGGATATCTGACGGATCTATCGGCGAGTTGTTTACTTATTTTTGTAGGACTTGTTTTTCCTAAGCTGAGTCGATTGAACATTGATGAGGGCATTAGGTTGATGCTTGCCCCGAGACCTGCTAGTGCATTACGAATGGGAGATTTCCCAATCGAGCAAGGAATTGTGAACCTTCCGGGTTCAAGCTTCTTTTGCGGAAGTTTATTGAGTAGTAAGGCGGAGCATTCTTCGCCTAAGTTAACTAATTGCAATGATTCAATTTCCTTTTATGAGTGAGGAAGTCCCTCATAAATTTTGAATATTTAGGCATTTGAGTTAGGACCTCGATAAATGGAATATTAACATGCAATTGTTTTAGTAAACTTTCGAACTTTGTGAATTGCTATCGGTTATTTGACGAATTAACCGACCGGGGTATGGAACCGGAGGAGTCTTAGCCGGTTCTTGAATTGGTGGAGAAACCTTCTCTTGTTGGGGCGCGGGTGGAGTTGGTTGTTTAGATTGGCTTCCTTCAGTTGGTGGAAGTGGAGCATCTTCAGGACCCACGGTACGGTTTCTCAATGTTATGAGATGTACGTGCGCCTTTGGGTTGATTTCGGTATTACTTGGTAACGCGCCTTGGGGTCTCTCGGAGAAATTTTGAGCTAATTGATTTAATTGTTTTTCAATGTTTTGAATGCTAGCTTGTTGATTTCTAAAATTCGATTCCAATTGTTGAAATCGATCCGAGTTTTTCTTTTCGGTGTCGGAGATGAGGCGAGATACAGTATCTTCAAGCCTTTCTCATCCACATTGTTGTTGAGAAAAAGTTTGTGGTTGTTGAAAGTTAGTTCGTTGGTTTTGTTGGTTACTACTATTGTCGGGATCTCTCCAACCAAGGTTAGGGTGGTTACGCCATCCTTGGTTGTAGGTACCCGTTGGAGGACCCGACGGCCTAGGTCTATTATCAATGTAGTTTACCGTTTCCATTTGATCATCTAATTCTTTCATACAACTCCAGTTTTCATGTGGCCCACCACACCCTTTACAAGCCATTACCGAGACCGTTTTTGTCATTTCTTACTTTTTGATTTTTGAAGAAAGGGCCTCGATTTGGGCTTACAAAGAAGTGCTTTCATCAACCTTATGGGCGCCCGGGGCAATAGATTTATTGCCTCGGGGAGTGTGCCATTGAAAATTTGTTTTAGCAATTTCCTCAATTTGATTATATATTTCATTTGGGCGACGATTACATAAAAGTCCCCCGGAGCTAGAATCAAGTGTTTGTCTTGTGTGTGACAACAACCCATGGTAGAAAGTGGATACTTGTTGCCATACCGCAAGATCGTGATGAGGACACTTTCTTAGTAGCTCCTTGAACCTTTCCCAAGTTTCATATAAGGATTCCCCATCCTCTTGTGAATATGTATTAATTTCAGTCATTAATTTAGCCGTTTTAGCAGGAGGGAAATACTTATATTGAAACTTTTGGGCTAGTTCATCCCAGGTGTATACCGAGCCAACTGGGAGGGTATTAAGCCAAGCCTTAGCTCGGTCTTTTAGTGAAAATCAAACATACAAAGGCGGATGGCGTCGTTTGACGCCCCATTGATCCGAAAGGTATCACATATTTCTAAGAAATTAGTGATATGTAGATGAGGATCCTCGTCCGCAATCCCATGGAAGGTTGCGGAGTTTTGAAGCATTTGTATCAAATGTGGCTGAAGTTCGAAGTTGTTGGCTTCGACATTCGGTGCATTGATAGCGGCACCGAGATTACCTACAGTGGGGCGTAGAAAATCCATGAGGGTACGTTGGTCCGCCATCGGAAGTGGGTCTCCCGAAGCTTTCTCTTGGTTTTTAGCATTAAGTCATTTTCTGAGAAAGCGTTCGGGTTCTTCAAGAGGTTCTTTTATGTCTCTACTAGAACTGGAGCTCATACACTACGTAGAAAGTCGTGGTGCCTGGGTTCCTATTCCTGCAATAAAAACAGAAAAGAATGTTGGTCAGAAGGTTCACCACGGCCCCATGCTCAGCTGAACACGGCCCGTGGTCGGAGATACAATGATTGTTTTCCGGATCCCTGTTACTGGGGAGTTGGACACGGCCCCGTGTTGCACCGACACGGCTCCGTGCTCAACTGTCTGTAACTCGGTAAATAAAAACTGCCAGCGACAATGCTGGACACGACCCGTGTCCGACCAGGAATGACCCGTGCTGAGCTCTGCAGAAACTGAAAAACTACGAAAATCCTAAAAAGAAAAGAAAAATTTAGAAAAAAAAACGATTAGGCCGTTGATTCCTAACTTTCTTAAAATCCTTGTGTCCCCGGCAGCGACGCCAAAAACTTGATGCGGGTTAGTGTGTATATGGAATTAAGTATATTTTAAGCCCTTTTTACACGTTCGTGAAGTTTTAAATTTATAAAACACGATATTTTACTAACACCAAACACACATATGGGCAAGTGCACCCATCGTGAGCGTAGTATAGTGTTGGCAAGATACCGAGGTCGTCCAAGGACACAAGAGCTTTTAGTACCGGTTTATCCTCAACGTCTAATCAAATAAAAAATTTAGAAAAAGGTTTTAAACTAGAAAAATAAAAACTAACTAAAATGCTAAAAAATAAAATAAAAGTAAAAACAGATAGCCAAGATGAATCACTTGGCTCCGACTCGTGTATAGTGTAATCTTTGATTATTTCTGCACTTTTGCACATTTTAAGAGATTATCTTAGTTATTGTAGTAGGCACCTCTTTTGAAGGTGACGTTACCCTCAACCCAGTAGTTTGAGTCACCAATGATACAATCCTAAAGGGTCGGATTATTGAAAGATAATTAATTAAGTTATTAATGCATTATGTGGTAGGCCCCGCTTTTGAAGGTGATGTTACCCTCGGCTAAGTAGTCTGAGTCAGCAGGGATACAGTCCTAAGTAGCCGGGTTAAAGTTTTAATAGTAGTTTAACTTATGAGGGGATCATAGAGTTTGGACCCCCGCCATCCAATACCGGTGGGTATTGAAGGAGGTCCTACTAAATTTGACCCAGGTCCTTTGCAGGATCTATACACTGAACAATGGCAAGACTCTTACCAAACCGTTCCCTTAACCCCCGACCAGGTAGCCAACATACCTCCATATAGACCGTGGAGATATGAATGGTGAAAATATTTTATTTTATATAGACAGTAAAATAATGTCAAGACACCACGGACAAACGGTAAGGATGAATCACCTTCAACATAAGAAACTAGTTATTAAATTCATTAATATAACCAAATAAAAAGTGCGAAAAGATCAAAAATAAAAAAGTACTACACTAGACACTTGTCTTCACCAAGTGATGTAAGAGACTTAGGAAAACATGGCCTTTGATTATCAAGAACTCTTACGATCAATCTTGGATCCCGAGACGACTCACACACTCTATGATGGACAATGGACAATGGATGATGGTGGTGGTGGTGGATGATGGTGTTGTGATGGTGGTGGGTGGTTGGTGAAGTGTGAGAGAGGTGGTGTGCCAAGGGATGAGTTGCAAGTTATCCAAGCACTCCTATTTATAGGCTGAACAGAAGCTCGGGCACGACCCAGTGTCCATCCTCCTCTCTTTCTTCATTAATTGCAGTTTGTCTGCATTAGTTGACCACGCCCCCGTGTCCGCTGAGCACGACCCCGTGTGTAGAAGCATATCTGTACTATCAAGATTTGCCTGGATTATGCGAATCTTATAGTTGACCACGGCCCCGTGTCCGCTGAGCACGGCACTGTGGTGGGCGATAGAATCTTCTACAACTGGCTTTTCTGCTGACACTTGGGCACGCCCCTGTGCTCACTGAGCACGGGGCATGTTGAGCCTTCTGTTCCCTTTGTTTTGCTTGGGAAGATGCTGTCGGGGGGTCAGCCATGCCACGTTTGTTCCTTTTCTTGTATTTGTGTTAGATTTAGGTGCCTTTTTGCTTCTTTGTTCATTTGAGCTCATTTAATCCTGAAAATAAAAAAGGAAGACAAAAACACACTTTTTCCAACATTAGTACTAAAAAGGGATAGTTTTATGCCACAATTGATGTAATTTATATGTTGCATTTTGTGCACATCAAGTATACACTTACAACATATAAACATGGACGCACTTACAACATAATAAAATCGGGCGGGTATACCCACTTGTTAAACTCAGAGGTGTATACTCGAAGGAGTATACATAGATAAACTTGGACACCTACGTACACTTTACAAATCCGGACTCACCCTAACCTTTTAATTTCAGACTCACACATATCAATCAAACCCGAATTCCACATCCTTAGTTAAACTTAGAACTATTTAAAAATTCGGACACTCACTTTTGTAAATAAACCCGGACATGCATTACAATTTATAAACTCGGAAGATTATGAGATACCTAAAATCGGACTCTCCTTACAACCCATAAACTCAGGCTAGCATGTGTCGGCATTAAACTAAGAAACTTGTATTCATGTATACTCGGACCATTATACTTAATCATTCATAAACTCGGATACATACTTGCAATACATAAACTCGGGCACATGCAAATTCGGACTCCTTATTCCTTTATTAAACGCGGACTTTGTGACTTCAGAAGGTCAGACTAACTTTCATTCATAAATCAATAATGCAGAAAAGATCACAGTTCAATGTAACAGTTACAGATTATCGATTAAAACCCTAGCCTGTCACACCCCCAAAATCCACACGCGGAGTATCACCGCCTGGAGGCGTGATTGACCAGGATCCAGCCACCAATCATATTGAACATAACAAGTAATAAGTAAAATTCAACCACACAATATGAAAGGTGTTTCAAATCAAAACATAGTTAAGTGTTCAGCGGAAGCATAATTGTAAAACCCAATGTAAGTATTAAGTATAAAATAAAGTATTGTTTTTAGCATGGCACACACTGCCATGTCCCACAACGATCGCTCCTCCGTGTGCAAGCTCCATGAGTACCTAACGACCTGCAAGGCATATAACAACGAGTCAACAACAAAGTTGAGCGAGTTCACAGTTGGTTGTTTAGTTATAGTATTCGTTTCGTAAATCAAATGTTCGTTTTGTAAACCATGTATCATATTAATTCGTATCGCGGTCTCCCAGACATGTGTGCGAAGATTAGTGGGGGCTTCCCATGTGTTACTAGACCGAGTGTATCGACTGCTACAAAAAGTAAGAGGTGCCCTAAGTCAATGTCTATCAGCATTGACCCTTTGCCCATAGTCCACTAGTACACGCCCGTTCGAACGACACGGTGTGAGGTTTGTTAAACCTAATAGCGCTATTAACTAATGACCCGCTCGCCATAGGCCTCGGTGAATAAGTCGATATAATGAGGGACTTCATGATAGAGGTTTGGTCCAGTGTGTATCCTTGGCATCCTAACCACGGAGGATGGTTGTAATTACCGTTTGGTTCATTTACCCATTCCCAACCCTTGGGAATCCCATGCCTTGGAAAGAGTGTGAACTCACCTTGGTTTGCTCGGTATGTTAAAGTATGTGCTCACAAATAATCAGTCAAATCCTAAAGTACGCACGTGTATATAATCAGTTTATATTCACGAAGTTCACGTATAAGTACAATCACAATGGATATTGAATCAATGATCACCGAATAACACGAAGCACGTATTCAAACTCATACAAGTCATGCTTATCATTTAACAGCGGTTAATTAATCCAGTTAACTCTTAACAGAAATAACTAAGTTTATTGTGCCGATTACCCATTCGGCGAAACACCCCTGTTTCACCGTGAATCCCCTTCAACGAAACACCCTTGTTTCGTCGTAATTACCCTCGGCGAAACACATATGTTTCACCGTGTTTGCCCATTTCGTCATACCCGTTTCGTCATGACAGGCGATTCTTCCAAACAGTTACGTCGCTAACAGTTACACAGGTACCCTAATCATCGATCATTATCAACAATCAATAATCATACAGTAATTATCGATACCAGTCGTGACTGAGTCATGTGTTAACCTAAACAATCTAACATAAAAATATCACATCACAAATTCATCATTCAACAACATACTCATACCGTTCATGAACAATGGCATAGACAATTGAAGTCATAAACATCAACTCTAATCTATTTACTGGATCATCAACAAACAATCCAATCCGACACACGAAACTGTAACCGACAATAGATCCTATTATAGTCAATTCATCAACCAAACATGAACATAACCATTATTTAGCATGGATTCCTAATGATTTCAAGCAAACAATTAACTATGATATACATCAAACAATAACGCAAGGGTTAAACACTAACCACGATGAACGGAATAATAGCTTGATCGATTCGGGGCCTTCGGGGACACAAGATCGCCGTCAACAGAGAAAGGGAGCTCTAGGGTTTTCTGATTGCTAAAGTGTGACAAATGGAACAGTTGTTTCGATAAAATACCCGTCGTTACGTATTGGGCCTTTACTGGGCCTCGGCGAATCAATGGGCCGGCGAAACGCCCGTTTCGTCGAGTTAAGGATGACGAAACACTCTGTTTCGTCGAATTGATTTATGGCGAAACACAATCCGTTTCGTCGTGTAGGTTGATGGCGAAACACTCTGTTTCATCGGGTTGTTCAAATCTTAAAAAGTTTATAAGTTCATGTTCATGCAACCAAACACCTTACTTATATTTAAAAACATAATATATCAAACAACTATCTCAACTTATAATCCAGTGTACAGTTACAGGTCAAACAATTAAACAACTAAACAGTTAACGTGCAATTAATGCGGAGATAGAATCTTGGAAACTCGAGTTGTCACATTATCCCCCACTTGAAAGAAATTTCGTCCTGAAATTTAGCATGCGGTTACTGAGGAAGCTAGTTGTGTTATGTAGTTTACCGGTTTTCCTGGGGTGTCACATCATCCCCTCGTTGAATTGGAATTTCATCCCGAAATTCTGTAGTAGCTTCAGCCTCAGTAGGAGTTACATTGTTTCCGAACAACTGGGGATACTTGAGTTTCATTTGGTCTTCTTGTTCCCAGGTGAACTCTGGGCCACGACGGGAGTTCCAACGAACCCGAACAAGAGGTATTCTGGTGTGCTTGAGGACCTTAACATCCCGGTCCGTGATTTCAATTGGTTCCTCGACGAATCGTAACTGATCGTCGATAGTGAGCTCCTTCAAAGGAACTATGAGGGTCTCATCTGACAGACACTTCTTCAGATTTGACACGTGAAATACGTTGTGAACTCCACCAAGTTCTGCTGGTAGGTCCTGTTTGTAGGCCACTTTGCCTATTTTCTCGATGAATTCAAACGGTCCGACATATCGTGGATTGAGCTTGCCTCGTTTGCAAAACGAACTACACCTTTCCAAGGTGAGACTTTGAATAGCACTCGATCCCCAACCTGGAACTCGAGTGGTTTCCTGCGCTTATCATCGTAGCTTTTCTGACGGTCACGAGCTACCGCCATTCGTTGTCGTATCTGAGCAATCCTTTCTGTAGCTTCAACTACAAGTTCTGGACCCGTGATCTGACTATCACCCACCTCTGCCCAACAAAGAGGTGATCGGCATTTACGCCCGTATAATGCCTCAAATGGAGCGGCTTGAATGCCGGTGTGGTAACTGTTGTTGTACTAGAACTCCACTAACGGGAGATGTTTTTCCCAGCCGTCACCGAAATCGATAACACATGCCCGAAGCATGTCTTCTAGAGTTTGAATAGTGCGCTCAGACTGCCCATCCGTCTCAGGGTGATAAGCTGTGCTCATGTCTAACCGAGAGTCAAAAGATTTATGCATTGCTTGCCACAGTTCTGAAGTAAAATGTGCATCACGATCGGAAATAATGGAGGTTGGCACCCCGTGCCTAGAAACCACTTCCTTTAAGTAAATGTCCGCTAAGGTAGAGACTTGTCTGTTTCCTTAATAGCCAAGAAGTGTGCAGACTTTGTGAGTCGATCCACGATCACCCAAATAGTATCATTTCCACATTGGGATCTTGGCAAGCAGTAACGAAATCCATGGAAATTTCCTCCCATTTCCATTGTGGTATCTTTGGTTGTTGAAGTAGGCCTGATGGTTTCTGGCATTCCGTCTTGACTCTCGCACAAGTCAAACACTGGCTAACGTAAGTTGCTATGTGGGCTTTCATGCTAGGCCACCAATACGTAGTTCTGAGATCGTGGTACATCCTGTCCGAACCAGGATGTACTGAGTAGCGAGACTTATGTGCTTCATTCATCACAAGTTCTCGTAAATTGCCATAGAGTGGGACCCAGATGCGTCTTGTTACGTAATAAGCATCGTCTTCCTTTTGTTCTAACCATTGCCTTGAGCCGCGTAGGGCTTCAGCCCTGACGTTCTCTGGTTTCAATGCTTCTACCTGAGCATCTCGTATCTGTGCAGGAAGACTAGACGGAATGGTAAGTTGTAACGCTCGCACGCGTCTAGGTGCAGTATCTTTTCGACTGAGCACGTCGGCCACAACAATGGCTTTGCCTGGATGGTACTTGATGGCACATTCGTAATCGTTCAAAAGCTCGACCCATCGACGTTGACGCATATTCAATTCCTTCTGCTTGAAGATATGCTCGAGACTCCTGTGATCGGTGTAGATGGTGCACTTGGTACCGTACAGGTAATGTCTCCATATCTTAAGCGCGAAAACAACAGCTCCCAGCTCCAGATCGTGTGTAGTGTAATTCCTTTCGTGAATCTTAAGTTGGCGCGATGCGTAGGATATGACCCTTTCACGTTGCATCAGCACACATCCAAGACCCTGAATGGATGCGTCGCAATAGACCACAAAATCATTTGTGTCCTCTGGCAATGAAAGAATAGGTGCGCTGCAGAGTCTATCCTTTAAGTGCTGAAAAGTTGTTTCCTGTGTATTACCCCAACGATAAGTAACACCTTTCTGTGTCAGTAGTGTAAGCGGCTGCGCAATCTTTGAGAAGTCTTTGATAAACCTTATGTAGTAGTGTAACATTCCTATTTTTATATAAGAATTATAGGTTTGGTTAAATTTATTAACCACTAGTAACTAGTTTATTGTAAATATTCAACCCAAATAGTTTTAAACACTATTTTATATAGTTGGTTGAAATATTATACTAATTAAATTGGCTTGGATATAGGTGACCTGTCTAATAAAAATAAAAGTATATAAAAACTTATATTATTAGACAGGTAGCTTACGGGTAAGTTAAATATTAGAAATATGAAATACCTAGTCGGACCCAGGAACCGTTTAATAATTAAACTATAAAAATACATTGTATTTGAACCTACTCTATTTTTAATAAAACTTGGTTCAAAATATAGACAAAAATATTCTCGTTCTAATGACATATTTATTATTTTATAAAACGTCATATCTTAGAAGTTATAAACGCCAAACAAGTAAAGCAGGTAAATTAATTAAAAGAATAAAATAATAAAATAATATTAGACTTAACATTTGAAATTTTGTTAGAAATATATGGGTGTATATCGAGATAATAGCAAAGAATCAAAATAAAATATTAAAATAGTATTTAAATTTTAGAATTCTACATGGTGAACGTGTCCCGTGTGTATGCATATTAGGGACAACTCAAAACATAAAAAAATAATTAAGGTATACGTGGAAGGTTGTGGACATATGAAAGTTACTATAAATAGGAGTTGCCTTTCATTATAACATTTGTTCATTCTTTTCTTCTTCTACTCTAGATTTCGCCAGCCTTCCCATCTCCTTCTCTAAATTCATTTTTCTTTCTTTCTTTTATTAACCCATAATAATAATAATAAAACCCTGTCTTGTTTTAAGTATTGCAACTCCCGATTACCGCTACTCTTTCCGATTGATCTGAGCCTCAGGGCTCTGCCCGACTAAGTTGTTGGGATTCTATCTCGGGACTTCGGGACAAGGTTGATTTAGGGGTACTATACTTAACACGAGTGCAATATATATTTTTAATAGCCTAAAAGTTATACCCAAAATTTATACCAGGAGATTTTCTAATTAAACCCTAAAGTTATAAAGCGGGTCCATTCTCTTTTCTCACCGTTTTATTTTCTTTTTGTTATTTACCCAAAACTATTATTTATTATTATATTTTGTAAAACAACTCTCATAAAAAGTCATATCTATTATTTTATTTACCCAATAGGAAATCCTAGTTGAGACACGCAAGTAGTTCTGCACAAACTCTAAAATTTTCATAACAATCAGAATCAGGATCAGGGCCCCTAAAACTCAAGGGGGGTATTCCCTACTTGACGGTTATCCATATAATTCGCTGGCAAAATCAAATTTAATCGTTCCATCGACTCAGCTGGGCTAGAAACACACGTGGCCAGCCTATAACCCTTTCGTGTCCCTTACGGACCGTAAGGTATAAGGCTTACGGTCCGTAAGCCAGATCAAATTCGAGTATAAATAGAGGGCAGTGGCACTTGATTTCTGGTTTTATTACGACGATCAAATTCAATCTGCACATAGTCGAAACAGTCACAAAATCACTAATTAGTAGAGGGGGTGCTGCTACGATACATGGTATTAACTCGATCGCTATTACGATTCATTTTCCAACCGATCAATATATCCAATGGATGTTTAAGTGCCACCCACATTAGGGTTATACTTTGTCGTTCGTCGTTAAATCGATGGATGTTTAAGTATCGCACTTTGTCGTTCGTTGTGAGAATTTGATCTCGTGAGTTATCGTAATTGTTGTATTAAGTTACCTACCTAATTCGTGTGCACTAGGTTACAAGGCTAAATCAATAGGCTAAGCTCTGCCTGTATAAATCTGCAATATATCAAGGCTTATCAGTAGACTAAACTTTGGCCATATGAATCTGCATGATTATAATGTGAGTCATTCTCTTTTTATCAACTGTTTTACAATACTCCAAATTATTTTCAGAATTATAATTACAGTGATTAAGTTTATGTAATCAGCAAATTACAGCCAGTATGTGGGGTATTGTGCACATTACTACTGTTTTAATCACTTTAGGTGGGCGAACCTAAAATAAAGTGATATACGTCATTCATTGGGGCAGCCAATGGTGATATGACCATAGTCACAGATCCGGTCGAGTGACAAATACTGTGGGTAGTTGGTAGATATCAGAAACATAAGTAAAAACTCTTAATACTATAAATTATAATAAACGAGTCATTTTAAATAAATAGAATGATTCACTCAGTATTTCCCGCTGACAAAACCTTTTTAAAACGTGTTTCAGGTAATTACAGTAGATTGGAGTAAGGATTGGATCCGACACTAAAAGACTTCTAGAAGTGGCTTATTTTATTCATTAAATCAAATTAAGAAATATTGTTTTTATTAAAAGCTACCTTTGTAACAATGGAATTTATTCCATCTATTTAAATAAAATTCGATGTTTCTAAAATCTGATATTTTTCCTAACTCACGGTCCTGATAAAATTTCCGTTGCAATATTTTTCAAAATAACTCACCGGTACCATTGGACTACTCGCGGCTCCCGATTCCGTCCAGGATGGGGTCGGGGGACGTGACAGTTAAGGTGGTATCAGAGCTAAGCCACTACTTTAAGCCTATAAGTGTTGTGATAATAATACTTAAGCTTAAAGAAAAGAGTTAGGAGATTGCTATTAACTGGTAGCACATCTGATAGCATTTAGACTTGAACATAAGAAAAGATGCCTTAGTATAAGCTAAGCCACTTATTTAAGCAATTAGGTGTTGTAATAATACCTAAGTTTAAACAGAGAGTTAGGAACTTAATATTATAGCACTCAGGATGATATTTAGACTTGAACTTAAGAATTTTGCCTTAATATAAAATCCAAGATAAATTACTTATATAAATATAATGTAATGGATATTGGTATGCCATAAGAATAACGATTAGCAGGTAATAGCACTTAATTGCTATTTATTCATTATTGGTATTACTTGATCTAGAATAAAGATATGTTCTGGAAATATAAATTTCCTTGATTCTGGATAAAAGTCCTAATAAAAGAGGCACTTTTAAAAAATTTTGAAAAGATACTATTTATGGGAAATAGAAAATTTTCTCTAGCAAAACTGGGTATAGAGTAGCAGACTCTCCAGTTTGTCCGGATATACTGAGATTACCTCTCCGACGCGAACCGGATAAGACGGGGTACATAGTATGTCAAACAAGTGACAAGATTTCCCTAAATAATATCATGATTTGATATCTGATTTGTTTTTGGAAATATGAATCTGTTAAATACATTGACCTGATAAATGGTATGTTTATTTCAGCATGTGAAATATGTGATTATATAGATAGGTATATCTATAAGGAAATCCAAAAACCATAAGGATTGACACTTTGAGATAAAGCACAAGCAACTATGTCTAGATTTCTTTATCAGGAATTTCTTTCCAATATCAAACATTATTTTGTTTGATCATTTACCTCGTAACTCGTACAATGAGAACCCTTTAAAGTTGGGATATCATCAAAAATATAAAGAATTCCCAAAGCATTACCATAAACCATTAACGCAAGTAAAGAAGCACGTAAAGTTGTGCTAGTACACAAGAAAACACATGAAACTTAAATTATACGTCCACAGACGTTAAAACATGTCACACACGACTTCCAAGGCAAGACCTTTGAAAAATATAAATTAGGCACGATGACACCAATGCTAATTCCGTCAGTAGAAAAACTACTAATCAGAAAGAAGCACTTTGCCATATGATCCTACAACCGACATAAATCTCGCTGAGATACGTTGTAACAAGATTTCACAATTATCGGTGCACAGTCTCATCAGAGTCATAATTATTATCACTACAAAAGGAGTCATATATCTTTGCGAATTCCCTATTTTATTTTATTCAACATTTCCTGGTAATGTCACTTAAACAACAGTTATCACACGAAATTCCAGATAAAGTTTTTATATTCCTTTTCGTTGCAATTCTGACTTCTGCCTATAATGGGTTGACTTTCATATTTCTACTTTCCCTAATGGTCATCACACCATGAGAATTTCTTTCATAGTAGCGAATATCGATCTATTTTATTTTTTGGTAAATCCACACGTTACATATGCTCTGTTTGTTGCGCATATGATTCGCTTGCTTTATGAAGACCACTGGAGGGCTTCATTCCGATTTATTATTTTATCCAAACTCAAATATCATTTCGTTATATTTGATTTTTTTACTATAAACCACATTATTGCAAAACGATAATTCTTTGATATCGAGTCAACGAATTTTGTTAAATAAATTGAAGTAAAGAATTTATACTTTTATATATATATATATATATATATATATATATATATATATATATATATATATATATATAAATTATGCTAAGGTATACTTTCATTTAAAGTTTATTTTTAAGTTATTTATTATTAATAATTTTATTATTAGTAATAATATATAGTGTTAATATTATACTATGGTTATTGTCTAGGGCAGGTATTGAATAGCCTAGCCTTAGTTAGGTCTGGATTGGCCACCTATGCTTAAACAAGGAAGCACTAACCAATATCCAACGATGGTAATAACTATTTAATAAATTAAGTTATCATACTTATTTAGTAAATTTTAAAAATATATACATATATATACTTTGTACTATAAAGAGAAAACATATTTAGAGGGACAAATAAAATTTTATAAATAATTATGTATCGCATATTTTGTGGTAACTATATACCATAACACTCTGGCAAGAAAATAACCATATAAGAATAATATAATAGTCATCAACTACGTTGGGTTAAGAGAACATTGTAATATATAAAAGAATAGTCCCCGTTTTCACTTATTTACAACATTTGTAAAAACATTCACAACGTTATATGATTTCAATATGAAAATAAGTAATCACATTGAATCAACCCATTAAGTGTTATATATTTACAAAATATTTTACAAATACTTTTGTACAATAAATATTTTTACATCTTTATTTAATGTTATAAATAATAGGGACTTCTTTTACAAAATAATAATACTAAAATATTTTGTAATATAATAACTTCGTTGCGGTATTTTGTAATCTATATTACATAGTAAATATAAGTTATTTTACATAGTATAGTAAAATACTAAAATGATATTTATTTAAAAGTGGTAATCATTTACATATAGTAAAAATGTATAACAAATAATATATATTACATTTAATTTACAAATATAATATAATGGTTAGTCATGCCAAACCAACTTGTTCTTATTATATTTCCATCTCTAGGACATAGTATAAAAAAATATAGTCACTAATAATATACTATCACATTGTTTCATAATTAAAACAACTTGAAAACTCTAAACAATGATACACTAACTCTATTGTCTTTTGGTGTATCTTTGCAATTCACTTATCTCAGCACATCGATTTTTCATACTTTAATATTTGACAAATCATTTTTCATGCTTTCATCAATTCTAAACCTTCCTCAGTTGCCAATCAAAGTAAGCTTTCTTTTGACAAAGAATTTTTATTGATTCTAAAAGTCCTTCACATTTCTATTGATCATATATCTTTTGGCTTGAACCTAGTCACCTTGAAAATTATATCATTTTCATCTCATTCGGTTGTCATTGATTTCTTGAACTAATTCAGTTAAATCATTGAGTCCTATTTATGGTACACCAAAATTTGATATTTTAATTCTGTGTCATTTACCTTAATATTATTTTATTGACTAAAATATTGCATAATTCTAAAAGAAATATCGTAACCCAAATCTCGAGGACGAGATTTAAAACAAGGTGAGGAGGATGTAACATTCCTATTTTTATATAAGAATTATAGGTTTGGTTAAATTTATTAACCACTAGTAACTAGTTTATTGTAAATATTCAACCCAAATAGTTTTAAACACTATTTTATATAGTTGGTTGAAATATTATACTAATTAAATTGGCTTGGATATAGGTGACCTGTCTAATAAAAATAAAAGTATATAAAAACTTATATTATTAGACAGGTAGCTTACGGGTAAGTTAAATATTAGAAATATGAAATACCTAGTCGGACCCAGGAACCGTTTAATAATTAAACTATAAAAATACATTGTATTTGAACCTACTCTATTTTTAATAAAACTTGGTTCAAAATGTAGACAAAAATATTCTCGTTCTAATGACATATTTATTATTTTATAAAACGTCATATCTTAGAAGTTATAAACGCCAAACAAGTAAAGCAGGTAAATTAATTATAAGAATAAAATAATAAAATAATATTAGACTTAACATTTGAAATTTTCTTAGAATTATATGGATGTATATCGAGATAATAGCAAAGAATCAAAATAAAATATTAAAATAGTATTTAAATTTTAGAATTCTACATGGTGAACGTGTTCCGTGCGTATGCATATTAGGGACAACTCAAAACATAAAAAAATTATTAAGGTATACGTGGAAGGTTGTGGACATATGAAAGTTACTATAAATAGGAGTTGCCTTTCATTATAACATTTGTTCATTCTTTTCTTCTTCTACTCTAGATTTCACCAGCCTTCCCATCTCCTTCTCTAAATTCATTTTTCTTTCTTTCTTTTATTAACCCATAATAATAATAATAAAACCCTGTCTCGTTTTAAGTGTTGTAACTCCCGATTACCGCTACCCTTTCCGATTGATCTGAGCCTCAGGGCTCTGCCCGACTAAGTTGTTGGGATTCTATCTCGGGACTTCGGGACAAGGTTGATTTAGGGGTACTATACTTAACACGAGTGCAATATATATTTTTAATAGCCCAAAAGTTATACAAAAAATTTATACGAGGAGATTTTCTAATTAAACCCTAAAGTTATAAAGTGGGTCCATTCTCTTTTCTCACCGTTTTATTTTCTTTTTGTGATTTACCCAAAACTATTATTTATTATTCTATTTTGTAAAACAACTCTCATAAAAAGTCATATCTATTATTTTATTTACCCAATAGGAAACCCTAGTTGAGACACCCAAGTAGTTCTGCACAAACTCTAAAATTTTCATAACAATCAGAATCAGGATCAGGGCCCCTAAAACTCAAGGGGGGTATTCCCTACTTGACGGTTATCCATATAATTCGCTGGCAAAATCAAATTTAATCGTTCCATCGACTCAGCTGGGCTAGAAACACACGTGGCCAGCCTATAACCCTTTCGTGTCCCTTACGGACCGTAAGGTATAAGGCTTACGGTCCGTAAGCCAGATCAAATTCGTGTATAAATAGAGGGCAGTGGCACTTGATTTCTGGTTTTATTACGACGATCAAATTCAATCTGCACATAGTCGAAACTAGGGCTGAGCAGTATACGGTTCAGAACCGTCAGCACCGGGGAACCGAACCGGAACCACTAGATCCAAACCGTAGTTTTGTATATAGGGTCCGGTTCTGGTTCTTAAATTTGGGTAAAAACGGTTCCTGGTTCGGTTCCGGTTAAAACCACGGTTCCGGTTAAAGAACCGCTAGAACCAATTGGGATTATAAATATTTAAAACCCTATTTTATTAATGTGCTTTTCAACATCAAACGACCATCCTAATTCTTATTCCCTCCTCTTATATTCATTTCACGATCTCATCTATCATCTTCTAGTTCTTCTTCATATCTCAACCCTAACCCTAATTGCTATCATACAAGTTCATCTCCATCAACACCCTGCAACTACAAGTACGCTATTCTGCAGGACCATTTTTTATGATTGCATATATTTTCTTTCTAGATGTTTGCTTTCTGATACATATAGTTTTGTTTATGTGAAAATAAAAATTGAACAAAAATAATCAAATCAATGTTGATCGAATTATAAATGTGTATATAAATAGTGTATGGCTTGGTAAATACAGTAGATGCATTACTGATCAATCTGTTCACGTGAACCAAATACAGTAGATGCATTATTCGTTTATTTTTTTTAATTGATACCATTTGGTTTTCCTTAGATGTCTATGAGAAGATTGAGAGGATGAAGATTGAATGAAGTTTGAAGATGTTTGTTTTAACTGTTAACATGATGGTTGTAATAGTTTTATTTAGTGTTTGTTTTATGGCTTGAAATTTTTATTGTTGCTTTGCTACTTTTATTTTGGTTGGTTTGAACTTTGAATGTTGCAACTCTTAGTTAATGTTTTAAATGGTTTGATTCGTTTTTATTGAATTGTTAATTTTACTATTTAATTGTCAATCGGTTCCCGCGAGAACCGTTTAACCGGTTCAGAACCAAACCGGAACCGTTATAGTACGGTTCGGTTCCGGATCTTAAATTTAGCATCTAACGGTTCCGGTTCGGTTCCAGTTCGGTTCGGTCCGGTCCGGTTCTGAACCGTTGCACAGCCCTAGTCGAAACAGTCACAAAATCACTAATTAGTAGAGGGGGTGCTGCTACGATACAGGGTATTAACTCGATCGCTATTACGATTCATTTTCCGACCGATCAATATATCCAATGGATGTTTAAGTGCCACCCACATTAGGGTTATACTTTGTCGTTCGTCGTTAAATCGATGGATGTTTAAGTATCGCACTTTGTCGTTCGTTGTGAGAATTTGATCTCGTGAGTTATCGTAATTGTTGTATTAAGTTACCTACCTAATTCGTGTGCACTAGGTTACAAGGCTAAATCAATAGGCTAAGCTCTGCCTGTATAAATCTGCAATATATCAAGGCTTATCTGTAGACTAAACTTTGGTCATATGAATCTGCATGATTATAATGTGAGTCATTCTCTTTTTATCAACTTTTTACAATACTCCAAATTATTTTCAGAATTATAATTACAGTGATTAAGTTTATGTAATCACCAAATTACAGCCAGTATGTGGGGTATTGTGCACATTACTACTGTTTTAATCACTTTAGGTGGGCGAACCTAAAATAAAGTGATATACGTCATTCATTGGGGAAGCCAATGGTGATATGACCATAGTCACAGATCCGGTTGAGTGACAAATACTGTGGGTAGTTGGTAGATATCAAAAACATATGTAAAAACTCTTAATACTGTAAATTATAATAAACGAGTTATTTTAAATAAATAGAATGATTCACTCAGTATTTCCTGCTGACAAAACCTTTTTAAAACGCCTTTCAGGTAATTACAGTAGATTGGAGTAAGGATTGGATCCGGCACTAAAAGACTTCAAGAAGTGGCTTATTTTATTAATAAAATCAAATTAAGAAATATTATTTTTATTAAAAGCTACCTTTGTAACAATGGAATTTATTCCATCTATTTAAATAAAATCCGGTGTTTCTAAACTCTGATATTTTTCCTAACTCACGGTCCTAATAAAATTTCCGCTGCAATATTTTTCAAAATAACTCACCGGTACCATTGGACTGCTCCCGGCTCCCGATTCCGTCCAGGATGGGGTCGGGGGACGTGACAAGTAGCCCGCCAAACCCAAGAATTGGCGAATTTCTGTTGATGTACGCGGTGCAGGCCAGTTCTTAATCGAGTCTACCTTGGATGGATCAACATGAATCCCATCCTTGTTTACCATGTGGCCTAGAAAGTGAACTTCACGAAGCCAGAAGTCGCATTTTGAAAACTTAGCGTACTGCTGCTCTATTCGTAGGAGTTCCAAAATGAGTCGTAAATGCTGTTCGTGTTCCTCCTGACTCTTAGAATAGATCAGGATGTCATCGATGAATACAATAACAAACTTATCCAAGTAAGGCATGCACACTCTGTTCATGAGATCCATGAAGACTGCAGGCGCGTTTATTAACCCGAATGGCATGACTAGAAATTCGTATTGGCCGTAGCGAGTTCTGAATGCTGTTTTGGAGACGTCCTCATCCCGGACTCTCAGTTGATGGTAGCCTGACCTCAGATCAATCTTTGAGTAGGAGCTCGACCCTTGCAACTGGTCGAATAAGTCATCAATACGTGGAAGAAGATAGCGATTCTTCACAGTCACCTTGTTTAGTTCGCGGTAATCTATGCACATGCGGAAGGTACCGTCTTTCTTTTTCACAAATAGTACTGGAGCTCCCCAGGGCGAAGAGCTAGGACGAATGAAACCCTTATCCAAGAGTTCTTGCAATTGCTTAGATAGTTCTTCCAGTTCTGATGGGGCTAAGCGATAAGGTGCTCGAGTTATGGGCGCTGCTCCCGGAGCTGGCTCGATCTGGAATTCAACCTGGCGATGAGATGATAGTCCAGGAAACACTTGAGGAAAATCGTGTACTACTGGGATATCCTCTAATCTCTTCTCTTTCGTCGATGCGTCAGTAACAAGTGCTAAAATAGCAGTGTGCCCCTTTCATAAACACTTCTGGGCCTTAAGAAAGGAGATGATGCCTACCACAACACCACTCTTGTCGCCTTGAACTTCGAGAGGTTCTTTACCAGAACGGGGAATACGAACGATCTTCTCTTTGCATAGGATCTCTGCTTGCTGTTGGGACAACCAATCCATCCCGATGACGATGTCGAAACTACCCAAGGCCATAGGTATGAGGTCGATAGAGAAAGTCTGACCGGCGAGGATAAGATTACAACCCTGGACTATGTGTGTGGCCCTAGACTTTTACCATTAGCTAACTCTACGACATGCTTGGTGTTCAAAAGTGTGGGCGTGCGCTTGAGCATTTGACTAACTTTCAGAGACATATAACTGGTATCCGCACCCGAATCAAATAAAACAGTAACATAAAAGTCGTCGAGAAGAAACTTACTCATCACTACATTAGGATCATTCCTTGCTTCACCCTGACCCAGCACGAACACACGACCCCTAGCACCGTTGTCGTTATTGTTTCCCCCATTGTTGTTCCCATTGCCCTGATTATTGTTGTTGTTTTTCTGATTCTGGTGTAACTGGGGTCAGTCTCGCTTGAAGTGGCCTTCATCACCACATTGAAAGCATCCCCTGTTGCCCCGCTGCTGTTGCTGCTGTTGGTTCTGTGGAGCTGGTGGTTATTGTTTATGGTTCTGATTCGCAGGTCGTGAGCTCCTGCAATCCTTAGCTTCATGACCCATCTTGAGACACCTCTGACAACGACCCCTGTTGCACTGACCATTGTGGTGTCTGTTGCATGTATTGCACTTCGGGAGGTTTCCCCGATATCCACCCTGCCTTTGACTACCAGAAGATTGCTGACCAGGGCTCTGGTAGTTATCAGTCTTTCGCTGCTGTGCTTGGGACTGAACTGTAGTCGAACCCTTGCTGGAATCCTCATCCCATTTTTTCTTGTTATCACTGGGAGTAGCAGAAGTAGTAGCATTAATAGCACCGATATGCTTGGGCAGCTTGTTCTGTTCCACTGCCTGATCTGTGAGGCGATGAGCAAGACGAGTAATATCCTGGATGGTAGCAAGGTTGGCCGATGTCACATGACTTTGAATTTTTGGTACTAAGTCTCTGAGGTACAGCTCAATACGCTTGATAGGAGGGTCCACCATAGTTGGACACAAGATGGCAAGCTCGTTTGACCTCTTCGTATACACCCCTATCTCTGACCCCGTCATTTTCAAATTAAAGAACTCCACTTCCAACTTGTGGATGTCATCACGAGTGTAGTATTCCCGCTTGATTAGTTCCTTAAAATCGTTCCAAGGGGTGGCGTTAGCAGCTGCCAACCCTAACATCTGGACTTGCGCATTCCACCAAGTCAGCGCAATGCCTTCGAGAGTACCAGTGGCGTACCTCACCCTGCGAGCCTTAGGGCATTCACACATCTCAAAAACGGACTCGAGCTTTTCAAACCAATGGAGGAGTCCCACGGCTCCTTCAGTGCCACTAAATGTGCTAGGACAGCAGTCCATGAAAGTCTTGAAGGTGCAAAAGGTGGCTGAGCGTGCTGACCTGTTGTGTATAAGAACAGGACAAGGTTAAACACAAGAGTTGGTTTAGGAGTGTAGGATCTAAAGATCCTAGAGTGAGTTACGACTGAAGGGTATACCTCTTGCTTGTGCGGCTGCAAGTGCCGCAGCAACTTGTTGGTTAATCAGAGCCGTCAACTGGGCTTGAGTCATGTTAACGCATCCAGCCATGATCTTCATATCAAAGGCAACATATATGAGAGAGGTTCACGAGAATGCGATGACAGAAGAGAGTAAGCACACAAGTGTTCTCAAGCAATAGTTGTTACATTTATCTAAGCATACCATGAGCAAAGTTCTATGTAATCTAGCAAGTAGGCAATGTAAACATAAATCATATCACCTATAATGTTGAGTCTTGCCTATGGAGCGAAGCATCGTTGTGGATCGTTGAGCATTGTACAGGTTATAGTCTGGTTTTAACAAAAACTTTTTCCCTTAGTAAAACCAAGTTCACTATAACCAATGGCTCTGATACCAATCTGTCACACCCCCAAAATCCCCACGCGGAGTATCACCGCCTGGAGGCATGACTGGCCAGGATCCAACCACCAATCATATTGAACATAACAAGTAATAAGTAAAATTCAACCACACAATATGAAAGGTGTTTCAAATCAAAACATAGTTAAGTGTTCAGCGGAAGCATAATTGTAAAACCCAATGTAAGTATTAAGTAAAAATAAAGTATTGTTTTTAGCATGGCAAACACTGCCATGTCCCACAACGACTGCGCCTCCCTGTGCAAGCTCCATGAGTACCTAATGACCTGCAACGCATGTAACAACGAGTCAACAACAAAGTTGAGCGAGTTCACAATTGGTTTTTTAGTTATAGTATTCGTTTTGTAAATCAAATGTTCGTTTTGTAAACCATGTATCGTATTAATTCGTATCGCGGTCTCCCAGACATGTGTGCGAAGATTAGTGGGGGCTTCCCATGTGTTACTAGACCGAGTGTATCGACTGCTATGAAAAGTAAGAGGTGCCCTAAGTCAATGTCTATCTACATTGACCCTTTGCCCATAGTCCATTAGTACACGCCCGTTCGAACGACATGGTGTGAGGTTTGTTAAACCTAATAGCGCTGTTAACTAATGACCCGCTAGCCATAGGCCTCGGCAATTAAGTCGATATAATGAGGGACTTCATGATAGAGGTTTGGTCTAGTGTGTATCCTTGGCATCCTACCCACGGAGGATGGTTGTAATTACCGTTTAGTTCGTTTACCCATTCCCAACCCTTGGGAATCATATGCCTTGGGAAGAGTGTGAACTCACCTTGGTTTGCTCGGTATGTTAAAGTATGTGCTCACAAATAATCAGTCAAGTCCTCAAGTACGCACGTGTATATAATCAGTTTATATTCACGAAGTTCACGTATAAGTACAATCACAGTGGATACTGAATCAATAATCACCGAATAACACGAAGCACGTATTCAAACTCACACAAGTCATGCTTATCATTTAACAACAGTTAATTAATCCAGTTAACTCTTAACAGAAATAACTAAGTTTACTGTGCAGATTACCCATTCGGCGAAACACCCCTGTTTCACCGTGAATCCCCTTCGACGAAACACCCTTGTTTTGTCGTAATTCCCCTCAGCGAAACACATATTTTTCGCCGTGTTTGCCCATTTCGTCATACCCGTTTCGTCGTGACAGGTGATTCGTCTGATCAGTTACGTCGCTAACAGTTACACAGGAACCCTAATCATCGATCATCATCAACAATCAACAATCAGTCAGTAATTATCGATACCAGTCGTGACTGAGTCATGTGTTAACCTAAACAATCTAACATACAAATATCACATCACAAATTCATCATTCAACAACATACTCATACCGTTCATGAACAATGGCATAGACAATTGAAGTCATAAACATCAACTCTAATCTATTTACTGGATCATCAACAAACAATCCAATCCGACACACGAAACTGTAACCGACAATAGATCCTATTATAGTCAATTCATCAACCAAACATGAACATAACCATTATTTAGCATCGATCCCTAATGATTTCAAGCAAACAATTAACTGTGATATACATCAAACAATCACGCAAGGGTTAAACACTAACCACGATGAACGGAATAATAGCTTGATCGATTCGGGGGCTTCGGGGACACAAGATCGCCGTCAACAGAGAAAGGGAGCTCTAGGGTTTTCTGATTGCTAAAGTGTGATGAATGGAACAGTTGTTTCGATAAAATACCCGTCGTTACATAGTGGGCCTTTACTGGGCCTCGGCAAATCAATGGGCCGGCGAAACGCCCGTTTCGTCAAGTTAAGGATGACGAAACACTCTGTTTCGTCGAATTGATTTATGGCGAAACACAATCCGTTTCATCGAGTAGGTTGATGGCGAAACACTCTGTTTCGTCGGGTTGTTCAAATCTTAAACAGTTTACAAGTTCATGTTCATGCAACCAAACACCTTACTCATATTTAAACACATAATATATCAAACAACTATCTCAACTTATAATCCCGTGTATAGTTACAGGTCAAACAATCAAACAACTAAATAGTTAATGTGCAATTAATGCGGAGATAGAATCTTGGAAACTCGAGTTGTCACATATCCTCAGCAATGTCAGAATCAATCCACATATTAACAATTCTAGCATATCAATCGGATTATAGATATCTGATGAACAGTTTACACATTCATGTACAAACAATCACACATTCATTGAGCATAATCAGTTAATCAGAAATGATTTTTTGGATACCTAGGGTTTTTGCATGAATCAAAAGAAAAAGAACTACAACGTATAATAATAAACACTTACCTATGATTCGATGTAGAGATTGTTCTTGAAAGATTGAAAGATGAAAGATTGGGGGACTTGGTGTAGCCAAATGATTAGAGGAATGATTGGAGATGATGATTAGAGAGATGATAGAAAACTGTCGTATGATTGATTTGAGAGAAGGGTTTAGGGTTATTAAGGTTTCTAATTTATCCATAATGCACCTGTAACTATGCAACTTTCACATAAAGCACGTAATGACATGTAACTTGCAATTAAAGCATATAGTTCACGTATTTTTCATGTAGCACATAAGTTCCGTATAAACCATCCGCTTATAGTTTATTATTTGCGTTAGTCACCAACGTTCAAGAGTTATCAAGTGTGAGTTCCGGTAATTCCCCGAACTACCAAAGTAGACCTATTTCACTAACCCTAGTTAAATGCAGCGCTATGAATGTATGTCTAAATTAATTGTGGTTAAGTTAAAGTATTAACCTGAAATTGTGGGTTGTTACATGGTGGCTCATGAAGGACTGGTTCCTTGCCATTAGTGTGTTGTGGTTTCGAACTTAGAGTTAGAGATTCATTCTTACCTGAAGTATATCATGTTTACATATTTAGTTCGCACATAAGTCAAGGTGTTGTAAAGTATTCACATAATGCACGTGTAAATGTCAAGTATGAGTATAGTGTGTGCATCTAAGTATGACGAACCTTGCAATCTGGAGTGGGGTGTCGTTGTGGTTTTTCAACAAAGAACGGTTATAATCAGGTTTTTTTTAAATATTTTATATTTTAAAACTAGTTCAATATAATGAATGGCTCTGATACCAATATGTCACAACCTCAATTTCCACATGCGGGGTTTTACCGCGAGGCATGCGACTGACTAGGATCCAGCCATTAATCATGTTGAACCAATTATTAAAGTTGTAAAATCATCACAATCAACACGATTAGGGATCAATGTTCAAAAGTAAAAACACAGTTTATGTTGAAGTGGAAAAATAAAGTAAAACCCATCAAACCTTAAAACCATAAGTTTAATAAATATACCAAACATAAGGCTTTACGAACCACACACTCCAGCCGATTGCAACGCTCGTCCAAAGTTGTACATGCTGACTTGCAAAGCATGCAATAGTGTGTCAACATAAAGTTGGCAAGTTCACAGTTTTCAGTGTTGTAACAAAAATAAGTTTGTTTAAATACTTTAGTTTTATAAGACATGTCATGGGTAGCTAACCCATCGTTAAGCTACTAATATATATGGTACCGAAGCTTGACTGTTGTAGTTGTTTGTGCCTCATGTCAATGTCTATCATTATCGACCAGTTGCCAAGGCAAAGTTCACGGCCACCCTTCCTGGCACTGTGAGGTTTGTCAAACATAATAGCGATATCAACTAATACCCGGCTAGCCAAACCTGACGACTAATCGATATAATGTGTGGGGACTTTTAGATAGAGTTTGTTTAGTCTGCTAAAGACATGAAGTATAAATTACAGTATTTGTTTAGTAGAATTCCAAACCAGGAATACTAGGTGGTCCCAATCCAGGGATAGTGTGGTTCCCAATACCTGGGAATGCATGCTTTTAGTAAATGTGTGAACTCAGCTTAGATTAGCTTGGTAGATTAAATTATGCGAGCTTTGTATGGTCAACCATGTCCTATTATGGTTACCAAGAATATTAGGGGTCGTTTATGTAATACATGCAAACCCTACACGTATCTAGCAATTAACATGTGTACAAGTTGTCACAACGTATTACCAAGTAGTTTTCAAGCACAAGTTCATAATATAGCCTACGACGTGCAGCTATACCATTTATACAATTATTAAGCATATGGGGATATTAAACGTAGTAACTTCGACAATTATAACCTTAAAGTCAGGCATAACAAAATTCACTGAAAACAGGCTGTTTTAGGAAGCGCGTTTACCATACTTATAAAGCTACAAAAATTATGATATTTTTATGTGATGCGCCCCTCAGAGGGTTGGACGGGTTGGACTTATGTTAATTTTAAAGGTTTAACTTTTCACCAAAAATTTATAATAAATTATTTACTAAGCGGCAATGAGATTCCTCACTTTCTGACTGCAGCTCACGGAAAAATTCATTTAAAAATCCTTGGTTATCCGATTGACGTTATCTAGTTGGAGGTTTTCATGACCTCCTCGAATAGTACAAATTTGAGATCATAACTCAATTCCTACATTGAGTTATGACATTCGTAATAGGCTACAAATTCTACTATAAAACGCAGTCCGAACCTTCAATACATAAAAATTCATAAAACATTCATTTTTTTGTTGAAAAATGCAATTCCTATGGGGTTTGAAAGGTTTTTCCTGGAAGTTCATCTTAGACTTAAGAAACACACGTTTTGGTTCAGTTTTGCCCACATTATAGCCAATACAAATCGGCTGTAAATTCTGATCAGGTTTTGTTTGGCTTCAGCTTTCAATTATAACATGTTTATGACACTATAAACCTTTTTTTTTTAATTATGTTTCATTCCACACGAAAAAGGGCAATTACAAAGCAATGGCAGGTAGTCGGGCAACAAGTTGCGCCGCCACCCCCTTTTGAATAGAAAAACCAATTCTACTAAATATGAAGTTTGAAACCTTTAGCGACGAAGAATTACTATTAACGACTTTTTGAACCCGATTCAAGAGTCGCACAGCGTCAGGAGTGAGATCACCAAAGGTATCAAACGCAAACGGGACAAACACATGTTGATTCTCCCGGCAGGCTTTCTCATGTTTTGCCACTTTGCTCGCCTTTGCCTTGAGCACCGCTTGCCCTACGACAAAGCCCTTGTCCTTGAGCCCGACAAGGGGGGAGACTCCAGTTAGATCTACACAAGCGTGTTTCCCCTTCCCATCCAAACACAAGGATGTCCGCCGGGCATAAAGTGGACCTCCCCTCTAAGGGGTCAGTCAGGAAATTTACTTGAGCCTCCTTTTTGGCAGAGATCCCGGCCCGCTTCAAGTTTCATCATCAATATCAAAAATAATTAAAACCCTAGCATGCATACATGATCATCAAGTTACTATACTATCAAATGGGGACGATCTAGGGTTGGGTTTGGTTTTATTATATATATATATTTTTTAAAACAAAACTTTAGCAAATGCACAAAAGGTAGATAGAGATGAAGATTAAGAACCCGAAAAGAATGAGTTTTCTTTGCTTCTCCTTGAGTGTTCTAGAGAAAGAGTAGTGAGAGAGGGAGAGAGGATGACATATGAGGAATGGTTTGGTTTTATTATATATATATTTTTTTAAACAAAAATTTAGCAAATGCACAAAAGCTCCTCCAAGTTTTCCGATTCTCAAACTTGGACAAGAAGTTATCAACATAACTTTATAAAATGACACACAGGTCCTTCATTTTGCAAAGTTAATCAAATTAACTCCATATGTTTGTTCGTGTGTTACTAACTTGTGCGATTATAAATTGTAATTAACCGAAAAGGGTTAATGGTGTTAACCTAGAAGTACGAGATGTCACATTATCCCCATGTTGAAAGAATTTTCGTCCCGAAAATTGAGTAAGCATGAATTGTGTCGCTAAGTTTAGTTCATATTTTTCTGATGCTGTCACATATACTATATGATACTACACCTATAGGCCTATACAGGTATTATACGCGACCTACACTGCACTGTACATACTAGAAAACTGCTACTATTCCCACGTCAATTTCCGTGGGAAATCCGTGGGTAACTGCGTTTACCCACGGATTTCCCACGAAAATGGGCCGTGGGAATTCTGCTCGTGGGTAATTTTTTCCTGACGCATTTCCTACCGATTTTCCTACTCCTTTCCCACACAAATGTTTCGTTAGATTTCTCCTACTTATTTCCCACGGAATAAATTTTCTTAACTTTCCGACGCATTTCCCACGGAATATTTATTTTTTAAAATTTTGTGCTTAAAACAATTATATTTATATTTATTATATAATATTTATTAAATTTTATTTTTCTTACACAATTCCTACGAATTTGTTTTTTCTTCCTACACAATTCCAACGGAATCTATTCGTTTTCCCTACACAGTTGCTATGGAAATATTTTTTTTTCCTACACAGTTCCTACGGAAATATTTTTTTTTCCTACACAGTTCCTACGGAAATTTTTTTTTTTCTACACAATTCCAACTGCATGTATTCATTTTTCCTACGCATTTCATACAAAACTAGTTTTGTTTTCTACACAATTCTAACGGAATGTATTCCGTTTTTCTACGTAATTCCGACAAAATTGTTTTTTTTCCTACACACTTCTAACATAATGTATTCTTTTTTCTTACGCACTTCCTACGAAACTATCTTTTTTTCCTACAGAATTCCAACGGAATTTGATAAAACATGTTGAGTCTTTTTCCTACACATTTCTTACGGATACATTTAAAAAATAACAGGAAAAACAAAAAAAAAAATACCTGCTTTTTTCCTGCTAAAAGATGCATACTGATAAATATGATTCGGAATATAAATTTAACAAAAACAAATAACATAAATTTCGGAGCACGTTTAAATTACAAAACCATCCATTGTTAAACATAAAGATTCGGAATAAGTAACAAAAATTCCGAGCCCGTTTCAATCACAAAATCACCGTTTTTAAACATAAAGATCCGGGATAATTAAAAAACTACTGCTACTGACTAACGGGAGGCTGGAATTTTTTCATAAACTCTTCAAATTGTTTTTGCCTCTTTTCTTCATTTTCTTTCATTTCTTTTTCCATCTGTTGCACTTTTGATATGATATCACACTTATAGGTTTATATGAGGCTAGTACAAGACCTATACTATACACGGGTAAGGATCATTTCAGAACTCTAAATTATTACAAAACTTACAGAACTTCTAAAAAACAATCATTCTACTAATATATTTTTATATTTAACAATATTTAAGGGTATTTTTTATTATTTATTATGATTTCATTTGTGTTAAGAGTAATTTTATATTTTTATAAACAAAATTAGAATTAGATATACGTAAATAGACATGTAAACTATTTCTTTTACATATATGTAAATTAGTTATTATGTATCAATAATTTGGTTTTTCATATATGTAATAAAAAATTACATATAATATATCCTTAAATCATGTTAAATATAAAAATATATAAATAAAATATTTGTTTATTAGCGGTCTTGAAAGTTTTGTAATATTTAGAGTTTTGAAATGAACCCAACCATACAATACATATACTACTCGATAGGTGTGCTATCATATAAAAATGATTAATATTTTTTAAAATGTTTGTAAAAGATACTTATTTAAAAAAAGTACTTATATTTTTATTAAACTTTGTTAAAACGACTAATATTGTATATAAAAAACCTTTTATATACACCTCATAAAGGCTTATACGAGGCACATTATATAATGGTCATGGGTGCTATACGACGGTATAGTCCTATACACGACGTATAGGGGCAACCAGATAAGAACCGACACCAGTTAAGTATTGAGTTTGATGTAACCCTATCCACTCATATAGGCCTATACAAGGTAGGAGTCCGGAAAGAGAGTGGTGAGGTGTGTACATAGTTTTACCCTTTTTACAATGTCTTTCCCACTATAGACCCACTCTTTCCTAGTCGCCCTATTTAATTGTTTATTGAATAGCTCTTTTGAACAACACATGTAGTGATCTTTATGGAAGGAAGACACCTTTCTTGCAATTATCTTTGTCCATTGCCACCTATTAATTGTTTTTGTACATTGCCACCCATTAATTGTTTAATGAAAAGCTCTTTTGAGCAACACATGTACTGATGCTTATGGAAGAAAACCTATTAATTGTTTTTGTACATCGCCACCCTTTAATTGTTTATTGAAAAGCTCTTTCGAGCAACACATGTATGGATGCTTATCAAAGAAAGACACCTTTGTTGAAATTATCTTTGTACATTGCCAGCCAATTAATTGTCAGCCAATTACTTTGGTAAACTACTGGCAGGTGGGATGTTGTTTTTATAACGAACTTTCTCCATACATATCATCACATAATTATCTACCATATGAATAAGTATAAATGTCCAAATAAAGCTGTATGGAAAAAAATTACAATCTTGGGTTAGAGGCTGACCAATGAAACATAGGTTTTTTTTTAAATTATCATTTCTTCTTTTATTATTGAATGTTAATATGTATACACCCTTCACCTCTTTCTTTCTATCTATATACATAGATAATAAAGAGATAGAGTGAAAATGGTGTAAGAATAAGATTTTAGGGATGTGGTGACCCACTACTACAAAAAGAGGCATTTGCTATGAAATTTTGCTACCGGGAAAATTGGTGGCAAATTTTGCTATGAGTTAGCTACGAATGCATTTTGCTACAACTTTGCTACGCATATTCCGTGGCAAATGAAATCCATAGCAAAATCCGTAGCAAAACTGAGGAAACAAATATAAAAAAATATAACGTAGTAAATTCGGTAGCAAAATCCGTAGCGAAACCATGAAGAAAAGTGTTTAGAAATTAACTAAAAAAATAACATAAAATATGTAGCAAAATCGGTAGCAACATTGTGAAAATAAATATAAAAATAAAAATTTAGTAAAATCGGTAGCAAAATCCATAGCTAAATCATGAAAATAAATATTCAAAAACTAACTAACTCAAATTAGAAAACAAAAACTGTGACACTCTGGGTTTCCCGAGCAACCATCTTGTATTGAATCGGCCTGTATATATAATATTAAATGAAAGTTGTGATTCCTCTTGACGTGCTATCTGTCGATAATGTGTACGTATAATATATGTAGTATATATGTGTGTGTATATGTAAGAAGTTAGCTGAGACCGCGAACCCGACTCGAGACCACCCGGTCTCGAGTGATCAGTGAAACAGATGGGCCGGTTGGGCCATACCACCGAGAAGCCCATTCGGAAACCCCTAACTCGCTCGAGACGGGTATAAAACCCTTGAGGGTGACCAACCTTTGCAACTTTTTACCATTTCAAACACTCTCCTTCCTCTCACTCATTCCCTCTCACTAAAACCCTAAACCCTAACAAAATCATCCTCCTCCCCTTTCTCTCTTGGACTCAACCGGAAACACCAAGGCTCTCGGATCAAGCTCGAAATTGTCACTCGGAAGCTGATTCTTTGATCCTTCATACCCTCAACATCAACCGGTTAGTATATTTAGGTGTTTGCTATGATTCTTGGATATTGATGATAAGTGTTTACCATGTTTTTAGCTAGAAATGTCACTAATGATGATGAACATGTTTTAGCTAGTTAGAAATCGAACCATGTGTTGTTGCTATTGATGATGTTTTGACCGAATGTTAGCATGAATTCTTAGAATGGATGAATGTTGATGTTTAACACTATGCAAGCATGTTGTGAAATTGATGGTGTATGCGAAATTAGGAGCCGAAGATGATTTCTGCCATGAGTTCATATAAGCTTGATTGTTATGAAAGTTTATGCATGATGAACAATTTGAATGTACCATGATGAACTAGATGAATGTGTGATGAATGTAATATGAATATTTCAAATTACCATGTTTGATCTGTTTTTGTTATGAATTAGACAAGGAAACATGTTTGTAAATTTTTATTGGTTAGTACACAATATCATGAAACTGCAATTCTATTGGATAGTACATTTGGAACAGGTTCTAGAAGGATTCTTGTGCACGTATCCGGGGTTACGAGTCGAGACCCTCGGTTGCGACTCGAGATCACCTCATGACAACGCGAGACGGACTTCAGGGACTCGAGGCCGGCAAGGTCTCGACTTGAGACTTCATGATCTCGACTCGAGACTGGACTCGAGGCCTCTGAGTTCGCGACTCCTGACCAGCACCACTCGAGACCAAAACGTGATCACTCGAGATCTCTTGGTTGCGACTCGAGACCGCGTGTTCTCGAGTCGAGACCACCTTGTCTCGATTGGGCTGCTTGTCTCCGTTATTGGGCCAAATGTGTGTTGTGGTGCATACTGTTTGTTTGGGCTCGGAAATGCCGATTAACTGTTTAACTGTTTAGGCGATTGGATCAGGCCCAAAAACTTAAATGATAATTGTATATCATGCATGCTATGTGTTAGTTATGTGTAGAATATACGTGATTACTTGTACCCCCAAACCTGACCTATACTGGTAACCATGTTAGGACGTGGTGACCAGCAAGCTTGACCAAGTAAGCTAATCTGCCGAGCAACCCATGGTGAGTTCACAACTTAAAGCATGCGTCCCCGGTGGTTTGGGAAACGGAACTAAAAACAACACTATCCCCTTGTGGGGGATACAACTTACTTTTCTTCCCTTGTTATTGGGAACCTTTAGTTAATTACTATTTATACGGAATGCAACAAGCAGCACTAAACGAAACTCTATCACTTAATTCCCTACTACCTAATACCGATTAGTCGCCAGGGCCAGGCGAACGGGTTATTAGTTGATAGCGCTATTTAGGTCTTACCAACCTCACACCGTGCGCGTGTATGGGATCGGGAGTGAACTAATGGACTCTGGCATCCGTCAATGATGATAGAACATTGACATCGGGGCATTCTGCGGAAATGTACGGTTACCTAGTATTCGGTATTGGAAAAAAAAAACAGTTTAGTCGCTTACTTTTGGGGTAGCTCCCCTTGGCATGTATAAACGGATAAATTAACCGGTGAAACAAGTTTTTGGTAATTAAAAACTGTACAACTCGTGAACTCGCTCAACATTATTGTTGACACCTTACTGCATGCTTTGCAAGTAACCAGTGACTCAAGAGCTCACAGCTTGGGGACGTGTAGTGGTCGTCAAAACCCGTGTGTTGGGTTTTAAATCATCTTGAACTATGAACTTGTTTTAAACCTATTTGAATTATGCTTCCGCTGTTTACTTAAACTATGATTCGAACTTGAACTTTTGAAACTTTAAACTATTATGGTTGCTAACTATTTTGGTGGGTGAACACTTTTACTATTAAATCAACACTCAGCATAATTGGTGGCTGGATCCTGGTGAGTCACGCTCTCAAGCGGATGATACTCTGCAGGTGGAATTTGGGGGTGTGACAGATTGGTATCAGAGCCATTGGTTATAGTGAACTTGGTTTTAAAAAGGGGAAAATCTTTTTGAGAAAAACCAGACTATAACCCGTGACTCGTGACGACACTACACTCCAAGTGCAAGACTCGACTTATCTGACCTCATAGCTCGGACCCGTGTTTACTTGCTTGTTTGTTTTATGCTTTTTACTCTGCTATACGTACTAGTTTGCCTAATTAGATAGATACGCCTCCCTTCTTCTATCTCATTCTCGCTATATTACGACATCACACTCATACTATGTTTTCTGGTTATGAAGACAATGAGTGGACGCGGACGAGGAAACGTCAACATGACTCAGGCTCAGTTCACTAACCTGATCAACACGGTGGCTGCAGCTTTCGCAGCTCACCCTGGAGGTAAAACTCGTTATTTTAGGGTGTTTAGATCCTACCACCGTATCGTCTTTTCACCCCTAAACCTATTTCGCTTCACTTCTCACAACAGGTCAGCATGCGCCTGTGCAACCACGTGTTTGTACTTTCAAGACCTTCATGGATTGCAAGCCCCTCCCTTTCAATGGCACTGAGGGTGCCATAGGTCTACTACATTGGATCGAGAAGGTCGAAGCTGTCTTTGCTGTCTGCGAATGTCCCCCTGCTAATTGGGTGAAGTTTGCTACTGGTACCCTTGAGGGAAGCGTGCTTTCATGGTGGAAGGCGCAAATTCAAATGCTTGGTTTGAAGACTGCTAATGCTACTGCATGGGAAGATTTCAAGGATATGATCAAGGAAGAGTATTGCGACAGGGATGACATCCACAAACTCAAGGACGAGTACTATGGTCTCAAGATGGTTGGGTCAGAGATTGAGACCTACACCAAGCTGTCCAACGACTATGCTGCACTTTGCCCAAACATGTCCCGACCTATGTATCGAAGGATCGAATTGTACATCAAAGGCTTGGTCCCAGAAATCCGGAGCCATGTGACCTCGGCCAACCTCAATACCATACAGCCCGTGGTTCGTCTTGCCCACAAACTCACCAACCAGGCTGTGGAGGAGGGCAAGTTGCCCAAGAGGATCAGTGCTACGGAAGGAACTTCTAGTGACGGCAAACGGAAGTGGGATGGAAATCAGGGCAAGGATGCTAGCTCTACTCAGGCTCCAGCCCAGCAAAGGAGAACTGAAAACAACAAAGGCCCTCAGCAACAGGGTGGCTATCGGGGAAGCTACCCTAAGTGCAACAAGTGTAACAGACACCACAATGGCGTGTGTAACAAAGGTCAGTGTCAGCGATGCAACAAAATGGGGCATGAAGCCAAGGATTGTAGAAGTCAGTTCCCGGCAAGGCAGAATCAACAACAACCCCACACAGCAACAGCAACAAGGAAACAACCGTGGATGTTACAAATGTGGGGCAGTGGGACACTTGCGAAAGGACTGCCCATAGCTAAACCAGAATCGCAACAACAACCAGGGAGCTGGGAACCACGATCAAAACAACAATGCTGGGAATGGTGCAAGGGGAAGAGCTTTCGTGATTGGAGCTGGGGAAGCAAGGAATGACCCCAACGTTGTGGCGGGTAAGTTCCTACTTGTTGATCGCTATGTTTCTGTGTTATTTGATTCTGGAGCCGATGCTAGTTATGTATCCCTACGTATTAGTAAGAAGCTTAAGCACCCACCTGCATTATTAAGTTCTAAGCACATCGTCGAGTTAGCCAATGGCAAAAACATCGAGGCCTCGCACGTGATCCACGACTACAAGCTAGAATTGTTTGGTCAGACGTTTAGTATCGATCTTTTCCCTATCAAACTTGGAAGCTTCGACGTCGTCATCGGTATGGATTAGTTATCCAAACATCGCGCTGAGATCCCCTGTCAAGAGAAAGCGGTTCATATTCCTCGCCGTTCTGGCAAACCCCTCATCGTTCAAGGTAACAAAGGCGGAAAAGTCACAGGCATTATCTCGTTTCTAAAAGCCCAGAAGTGTTTACAAAAAGGGCACACCGCTATCTTAGTACTCGTCACTGACACACCAGAAAAGGGAAAGAGGATTGAAGATTTTCCAGTAGTACGTGACTACCTCGAGGTATTTCCTGAGGAACTACCTGGACTCCCTCCCCACCGTCAGGTCGAATTCCAAATCGAGCTAGCTCCCGGAGCGGCGCCCATAGCTCGTGTGCCTTATCGACTAGCCCCTGCAGAACTGAAGGAACTCTCTACGCAATTATAGGAACTATTGGATAAAGGATTTATCCGTCCTAGTTCGTCACCCTGGGGAGCGCCGGTGCTCTTTGTTAAGAAGAAGGATGGCACCTTCCGAATGTGTATCGACTATCGTGAGTTGAACAAGGTTACCATCAAGAACCGCTACCCTCTCCCGCGAATCGACGATCTGTTCGATCAGTTGCAAGGGTCGAGCTACTACTCCAAGATTGACCTGCGATCAGGTTATCATCAGCTGAGAGTCCGTGATGAAGACATCTCCAAAACTGCCTTCAGGACTCGTTATGGTCATTACGAGTTCCTCGTCATGCCTTTCGGAATGACTAACGCGCCTGCGGTTTTTATGGATCTCATGAAACGGGTGTGCAAGCCTTACCTCGACAAATTCGTGATTGTGTTTATCGACGACATCCTGATCTACTCGAAAAGTCAAGAAGAGCATGAACAGCACCTACGCCTTATCCTCGAACTCCTTCGCAATGAGCAATTGTACGCCAAGTTCTCGAAATGCGACTTTTGGCTTTGAGAAGTCCATTTCCTTGGGCACGTGGTCAATAAGGACGGGATTCACGTCGACCCGACTAAGATCGACTCTATAAAGAACTGGCCTACGCCCAAAACTCCAACCGAAGTCCGCCAGTTCTTGGGATTAGCCGGATACTACCGCAGATTCATCCAGGGATTCTCGAAGATTGCTCAACCCCTCACAACTCTCACTCAGAAAGGTATTACCTACAAGTGGAATGAAGCTCAGGAGTCCGCTTTTCAAAAGCTAAAGGATAACCTCTGTAGTGCTCCTATTCTCTCGTTGCCTGAGGGTACTGACGACTTCATGGTTTACTGCGATGCGTCTATTCATGGGCTTGGTTGCGTGTTAATGCAACGCGAGAAAGTTATTTCCTACGCTTCTCGACAACTCAAGACGCACGAAAGAAACTACACTACGCACGACTTGGAACTGGGAGCAGTGATTTTTGCTCTTAAGATATGGAGACATTACCTGTACGGTACCAAGTGCACTATTTACACCGATCACAGGAGTCTCGAGCATATCTTCAAGCAAAAGGAGCTAAATATGCGACAACGTCGATGGGTCGAACTCTTGAATGATTACGAATGCGCCATCAAGTACCATCCGGGCAAGGCAAATGTCGTGGCAGACGCCCTCAGTCGAAAGGACACTACGCCCAAGCGCGTGCGAGCATTACAACTTACCATCCAGTCTAACCTCCCTACTCAGATTCGAAATGCTCAAGTTGAAGCATTGAAACCGGAAAACATCAGGGCTGAGTCCCTGCGAGGATCGAGACAACGGCTAGAACAAAAAGAAGATGGCGCATACTATGTGACAGGGTGCATTTAGGTCCCACTCTACGGAGATCTACGTGAGCTTGTGATGGACGAAGCCCATAAGTCCCGTTACTCAGTACATCCTGGCTCGGATAAGATGTACCATGATTTAAGGACTACATATTGGTGGCCTAGCATGAAAGCCCACATAGCAACATATGTCAGCAAGTGTTTGACTTGCGCAAGAGTCAAGATAGAGTACCAGAAGCCAGCAGGCCTACTCCAACAACAAGAAATCCCGAAATGGAAATGGGAGCAAATTTCCATGGATTTCGTTACTGGTTTACCTAGGTCCCAACGCGGGAATGACACTATTTGGGTGATAGTAGACCGATTGACCAAGTCTGCACACTTTTTGGCTATTAAGGAAACAGATAAGTTTTCTACCTTGGCAGACGTGTACTTAAAGGAGGTGGTTTCAAGGCACGGAGTGCCAACTTCCATTATCTCCGACCGAGACGCTCGATTTACTTCGGAATTGTGGCAAGCTATGCACAAATCCTTTGGCTCACGTTTGGACATGAGCACCGCTTATCACCCGCAAACGGATGGGCAGTCCGAACGCACCATCCAAACCTTAGAAGACATGCTCAGGGCATGTGTGATCGACTTTGGCAAGAATTGGGAGAAGCATCTACCGCTAGTAGAATTCTCGTATAATAACAGCTATCACACTAGCATTCAGGCAGCACCTATTGAGGCACTGTACGATCGTAAATGCCGATCACCTCTCTGCTGGGCGGAAGTTGGCGACAGCCAAATCACAGGCCCAGAACTGGTGGTAGACACAACGGAAAAGATTGCCCAGATCAGACAACGCATGGCGGCAGCTCGTGACCGTCAGAAAAGTTACGCTGATAAGCGTAGGAAACCACTAGAATTCCAGGTCGGTGACCGGGTTCTACTTAAAGTCTCACCCTGGAAGGGTGTGGTTCGTTTTGGTAAATGGGGCAAGCTTAATCTGCGATATGTCGGGCCACTTGAAGTTACCGAGAAAATCGGTAAGGTTGCTTATAGATTGAATCTGCCTGAAGAGCTGAGTGCGGTGCACAATGTTTTCCACGTATCTAATCTGAAGAAGTGTCTGTCAGATGAAACACTCGTAATTCCTTTCAAGGAACTCACTACTGATGAACAGCTACACTTTACTGAGGAACCGATTGAGATCACGGATCGAGAGATCAAAACCCTCAAACGTAGCCAGATACCTCTCGTACGAGTTCGTTGGAACTCGCGACATGGCCCAGAGTTTACCTGGGAGTGGGAAGACCAAATGAAGCACAAATATCCCCAGTTGTTCCCTAACGAAACTTCCAGCATTGAAGCTACAACCGAATTTCGGGACGAAATTCCAAACTAACGGGGGAATGATGTGACACCCCGTTGAAACGCTCTCGCTCACACTAGCTTGTCAGTGCCTGCCTCAACTTTCGGGACGAAAGTTCTTAAAACTTGGGGATAATGTGACACTCTGGGTTTCCCGAGCAACCATCTTGTATTGAATCGGCCTGTATATATAATATTAAATGAAAGTTGTGATTCCTCTTGACGTGCTATCTGTCGATAATGTGTACGTATAATATATGTAGTATATATGTGTGTGTATATGTAAGAAGTGAGCCGAGACCGCGAACCCGACTCGAGACCACCCGGTCTCGAGTGATCAGTGAAACAGATGGGCCAGTTGGGCCATACCACCAAGAAGCCCATTCGGAAACCCCTAACTCACTCGAGACGGGTATAAAACCCTTGAGGGTGACCAACCTTTGCAACTTTTTACCATTTCAAACACTCTCCTTCCTCTCACTCATTCCCTCTCACTAAAACCCTAAACCCTAACAAAATCATCCTCCTCCCCTTTCTCTCTTGGACTCAACCGGAAACACCAAGGCTCTCGGATCAAGCTCGAAATTGTCACTCAGAAGTTGATTCTTTGATCCTTCATACCCTCAATATCAACCGGTTAGTATATTTAGGTGTTTGCTATGATTCTTGGATATTGATGATAAGTGTTTACCATGTTTTTAGCTAGAAATGTCACTAATGATGATGAACATGTTTTAGCTAGTTAGAAATCAAACCATGTGTTGTTGCTATTGATGATGTTTTGACCGAATGTTAGCATGAATTCTTAGAATGGATGAATGTTTATGTTTAACACTATGCAAGCATGTTGTGAAATTGATGGTGTATGCGAAATTAGGAGCCGAAGATGATTTCTGCCATGAGTTCATATAAGCTTGATTGTTATGAAAGTTTATGCATGATGAACAATTTGAATGTACCATGATGAACTAGATGAATGCGTGATGAATGTAATATGAATATTTCAAATTACCATGTTTGATCTGTTTTTGTTATGAATTAGACAAGGAAACATGTTTGTAAATTCTTATTGGTTAGTACACAATATCATGAAACTACAATTCTATTGGATAGTACATTTGGAACAGGTTCTAGAAGGATTCTTATCACACCCCCAAAATCCACCTGCGGAGTATCACCGCTTGGGAGCGTGACTGACCAGGATCAAGCCACCAATCATATTGAACAATATAAATAATTAAAGAAATTCATAAACCCAATTCAATACAATTGATGTTCCAACAAAACATAGTTTAAGTAGCGGAAGCATGTAAGTAACCCAACATAGTTAATAGTTTTAAATGTCAAAACAGTTCAACATTGTAATCACGATCCTTGTCCACAACGACCGCGCCTCCAGTGCAAGCTCCATAAGTACCTAAGGTCCTGCAAGGCATGCAGCAACGAGTCAACAACTAGTTGAGCGAGTTCACAGTTAACAGTTCAGTAATAGTATAGTATGAGTAGTAGTATGTTCGTTCGTTATGTCACGTATCGTATTAGTTTCCATCGCGGCCTCCCAGGCAGGTATGCGAAGATATTAGGGGATGTTCATCCCGAGTATTCTAGACTAGGTTTATCTGTATCGCGGCCTACCAGGCAGGTGTGCGAAGATTAGTAAATTTCAGTTCGCGGCCTTCCAAAGGCAGGTGTGCGAAGTCAGTCATAATATCGCGGCCAACCCTTGGCGGGTGTGCGAAGATCAGTTCAATAAGTGTTACTAGTCTAGTCGTAGTTCTATCAGCGGAGTATGTACAATAGTTCATCAAATCCCATTCCCACCCGAGAACCCCATGCCTTGGCTGTGTGAACTCACCTTGGTTTGCTCGGTATGCTATGCTCTAGGGTTTATCAAATGTCTAAGTCCGTTACACACGACCTAGGATATGTTGCACATGATACGATGTAAGTGTTTGCATCAAATTAGGGCTTGCAAGTCATTGATATTCAAGCAACTGTTTTTGTGTGCTTATTGTGTACAGGATGATATCACATAGACCGATTCATACATGCAAGATCATACAGTTGCATTCAGTATCATACGATTATATACAGAATCATACATCACGTAAACAGTTATTCGTATTCACATAATTCATGCGTCGCGTCTTTGATCACACAGTTTAATCTAACGCGAATATTAACCTAATTGCCACTGTTAACGTACTTAACATATAACCACATATTATCATACAGGATTCTGATCTGGGCATCCTAATTCATTCTGTCTCTTCAAGTATTATTTGAATTCAGGACATGTATCATCACTATACTTCAGATCATATACTCAATCAACTCTCCGACAGTTCAATATTGAAAGTCGAATCTTGCATACATTCATCAAACTCAGACATCATGTAAAAGCATATAACTTCTGACCAAAGGCACCAAGCATAACTCAGACAAGCAATCCCTAGTGAAACCCAGACTATGTGTGTTTGCATTATAAAGTTTGGACATGGCGCATGCATTAAGAAGTCGGACTTGCGTGAGTTAAGAAGACGGAATGCGCATATGTTGAAAGGTCGGACACCCCTTTGTGTTAAACAAAGTTCGGACCTTTGGTGATAACAAAGTTCGGACCAACCTTGTATGCTTTAAAACTCGGACACAATGCACACTTATGTTAAAGGTCGGACAACATTACAAGTATAAAATTCGGACATATATATGTACAAAGTCGGACCAAGTCTACTTAAATCAAAACTTGGACCAACCCTTCTTCATTCAAAACTCGGACCATTATACTTCATCCAAAACTCGGACCCTTTGTTACATTATAAAGAATTCGGACCAATGTAACACTTAAGAAACTCGGACCATTATACTTCATCCAAACTCGGACCCTTTGTTACATTATAAAGAATTCGGACCAATGTAACACTTAAGAAACTCGGACCATTATACTTCATCCAAACTCGGACCCTTTGTTACATTATAAAGAATTCGGACCAATGTAACACTTAAGAAACTCGGACCCTCACTAGAGTTTAAAGGTCAGATCCAATGGTGAGGGTATAAAACTCGGACCCCCTTCCTTCAAGGGTTAAACATCGGACACATTACATCCTGAAACTCGGACTATGTTATCAATTAAAACTCGGATACACACTAGTCTAAAAGGTCGGACATAATACTTCAATCATACGTTCTTTGAGATCACAACAGTTACACTTTATACATATTAACAGTTACGTTCTATAGTTCATGTAATCTGGAAACCCTAATTCATGTATACAGAGTGCAGATTTCGTAAGCAACCAATCAACGATTATAACAATCATTCGGTGAACAATCTTATCGCCATACAACTAATCATTCATCATATCACAATAATCAACATCAATTGAAAACACAGAACCATCATATGATAAACTAGGGTTTTCAAGAATTACAAGAATCATGCATTGTTAACAATCCAACAATCAATAAACAATGATTACACAATTACCTTGAATGGTTCTAGAGAAAGAGGAATCAAGAGTGATGATTATCTTGTGCCAATGATGATGGTGATGATGATTGTGACAACACGCAACTCGAACCTATTTTGTGTAACGATACGTGCTTATGTGAACTAGATTATGTGATTTAATGAATGATGTGTTACGTGTGTTGTGTATATAATATGTATGTATGTTAATGGCCCGATCGCATAACACCCACTTGATCGCACAAGTCCATTCGGGCTTTACACTTGCACGCGGATGGATTGGCGGCCCAAGTGATGGGTTCGGCCCATCCTCTCTTAACCGGTTAACACATGGGAGAATTGTAACCATTCCCCACTTGAATCAAATCACAACACACCAAAACCCTAGCTCATCTCTCTCTCTTTCACGAACTCGAAGGCAGCCGCACACATCATCGAAGTTCTTAGTGTTTCGGATCATTCTCTAATCCAGTTAGTATTTTATGTGGTTGTTGTTATTTGTTGTTATGCTTGATCGATGAGGGTGTGTGTATATGTTTGATTCAATCCGTTCATGTTGAGAAATCATTATCATAGGGTTGCATGATGTTGTGTTGTAGCTATTAATGTTAAGATGAATCGGCTCATATGTGTGTGGTAATAATAATCAGATTGAACTATCATCGAGTGTAGTGTGGTGTGAATTAATTATGTGAATTAAGATTTGAATGAATCGTAATCGGATCTGTATGAATGATAATCGACTAGAACGTCATATTCCCGGTTTGTTACACAAGAATTCGGATGATATGTCTAGGTTATAGGGTTGATCCGAGTGAATGATTTTAATGCTTGATCATGATTAAACCGGTTAGGGTTCATATGAAGTAGAAACCCTAGTTTGATCGATGATATGCTTGTTGGATGATGAGAAACATGTTAATTGGTTTGATTTGGAAACCGATGTAACTGTGAATTGATTGTGTTAAGTGATTGATGAAAACTTGGAAACAAATAATATGTATAACCGATTGCCATAAGTCCCGGATAATCTAATGGATCGCACAAGGTCAGGTCAATTGGGACCTGATCTGATCGCACATGCTTATACGCACGAGTTGTCCGGCCGCACAAGGTCCAACTATACGCGATCTGATCTGATCGCACAAGCCGGCCACACAAGTGCCCATCGCACAAGGACCCAACACGCACAAGATGTTAGGTTATACTGTTGGGCCGGGCAGCCCAAATCTTCTAGTCGCACAACCTGTAACGGATCGCACAAGACCCTTTTAGTCGCACAAGCTGAACTGTCCGCTAATATGTTGGGCCGAACAAGCCCAAGTCACATCGCACAACCCACCCAGCCGCACAAGATTGTTATTCGTTCATTTGTTATTTGGGCCGAAGTATAGGGATCGCACAACATGCTGTGGATCGCACAAGGTTGTGCTGATCGCACAACATGTTGGGCCGATTGCCAATGGGCTTATCTAATCGCACATGTTTGACTGTTAAGTGTTGCCATGATCTATGCGTGTTTGTAATGTGTTAACTCTGTGTAATCACACGTGCTTGACTTGAACCAAAACTGACTTGTATGGTAACCCTGTTAGGACGTGATTGACTACCTTTAATTCAAGTAACTTTGGTATAATCTGCCGAGCAAACCAAGGTGAGTTCATTGCATTTTCTCAAGCATGCGTCCCGGTGGTTTGGGACAACTGGTAAACATTTGGAAGGGAAACATTGGGTAAACAACTTAATCGGTTTTGGTTATTGCCTGGAGGGCAATGGGGGTAATTAGTTGATAGCGCTATTAGGTGGGAAACCTCACACCGGGCCGTAAGGACGGGCGTGAACTAATTATCTGGGTATGGCTATGGTTGTTAGAGGCACACTCCTCGGATACATATGGGTACACTCCCTAGGGTATCTAACGAAGGCAACATAGCAATCGGTCGTTAAGGGGTACCCACTCCCCGGATACACATGGGCACACTCCCTAGGGTATCTAACATGAGCAACATCGTATCACAACATTGAATCGCATTAACATATATCTGGTAACACAACACGTTAACGAAACCTTGAACTCACCAGCGTAGTCTGGCACACTTGTTTGCATGCTTGTAGGTCGTTAACCTTGGAACATGGACTTGCTATCTGGGAGTGCTGGAGTGGTCATGGATCGAAGCTATTGGATTATTTATAATTGATACATTGGTTTTGAGTTTATTTTGAAACGATTGCTAAACGACTTATCATATGCTTCCGCTACATAACTTTTGTGAATTAATATTGTGTTTGACATTTAATCTTGGCCATTAATGACATGTCTTATTTAAGTATTTACTATTGGTTCAATGTGATTGGTGGCTCAGACTCTGATGTGTAACACGCCTCGCGGGGTTTCCGCAGGTGGTATTTTGGGGGTGTTACAGTTTGGTATCAGAGCCATTGGTTATAGTGAACTACTAGGTTTTAAAACGTTTTGTAAAACCAGACTATAACCAAACACCTTCGAAAATCGATCATGACACTCAGCTCCAGATTGCAAGGTTCGTCTCTCTCACTTTATACACTATTTGCTTAGCAGTCACACACTCACAATATATATGAACCGAAACATTTAACACCATAGTGACTTGATAGTGTGACACTACTCTTCGACTCATGTGAACCATAGACCTGTGATACCATCTGTTGTGTTGTTTGAACGGGGGAAACTTTGAGCGCAAGCTAAGAGGCACTGAGATAAGCATGCAAATTGCCTTATTATTATGGGTGCACACTTAATAATAACGCGGGGTGCATGCAAGTCCCAGTGAGGCTTATCGAGCGTGAGAAGGGTTCTGCCTTACTATGTGCGAACTTGGTAGTACGTAAATATCAGTATGATACTTAACTTCCATCTCGTTTCGGATTTCTGAATCGATTCATTTCCAACTATAGAATCATGAGTGGATGAGGACACGGACGTGGCAACATCAACATGACTCAGGCTGAGTTGACTGACTTAATCAATACCCGTGTGGCTGAGGCCTTAGCAGCCTATCAAGCTGGTACGAAATGTACCAAGTACTCTTTACTCTTATGCCACGTACATGTCTTTTCACTTCTATAACGTGTTTCCTTCCATCATTTAGGTCAGCAAGCGCAACCCCAACCTAACCAACCTGCGTGTACGTTCAAAATGTTTATGGACTGTAAGCCACAGACCTTCACCGGGACTGAAGGGGCTGTGGGACTTCTGAGATGGTTCGAGAAAGCAGAGTCCGTGTTTGCTATCTGTAACTGTCCCGCTGGGGACAGGGTGAAATATGCTGCGGGTACCTTGGCGGATGGTGCCCTAACGTGGTGGAACGCCCAGGTGCAGTTGCTGGGCATTGAGGCAGCGAATGCCACAACTTGGGATGACTTTAAAGAACTAATCAGAGAGGAGTATTGTCCACGGGATGAGGTCCAAAAGTTGGAAAACGAGTACTACGACCTGAAGATGGTTGGATCTGAGGTCGAAGCGTATGTGAAGCGATCGTATGAATTGGCCGACATGTGCCCGAACTTGTCCCGGCCTATGTCTCGGAGGATCGAGTTGTTCATCAAGGGGCTGCCTCCTCGTGTGAAGAGTCTGGTTACTGCAGCACATCTCAATGATTTGACACAGATTGTCCGTTTGACCCACAAGATTGTGGATCAAGAATTAGAGAGTAACTCGTTACCACCGCGCATTTCGGCCACTGCTGCTGTGGCACCCACTACTACTAAATCTACTAATGATAACAAACGGAAGTGGAGCGACTACGACAAAGCACCAGTGTTGGTCAGACTCAGAAAAGGCCAGACAACAACAACAACCGCAGCGTCAGCCAGTCGTCTTCTGTCAATCAAGGCCAGGGAAGTGGCCATAGCCAGGGTTCGTATGCAGGGAAGAAGCCACGATGTAACAAGTGTGGCTATCATCATTTCGGGGCGTGTAGTCGGATGTGTAACAGGTGTGGTAAGGCGGGCCATGAGGCCAGGGATTGTAGGGCCCCACAGCCCAAACACCAGCAGCAACAAAACCAGCAGAATCAGAGACAACAGGGACAACCACCCCAGCAGAACCAGGGTTTCAGGAAGGGGTGCTATCAGTGTGGTGACGAGGGTCACTTTAAGCGGGATTGCCCTCAGTTAAACCAGAACGCTAACGACAACAACCGCCCGAATAACAACAATGCTGGAAACAACAACAACAACGACAACTATGGGGGAAATGGTGCTCGAGGCAGAGTGTTCCAGCTTGGAGCAGGGGATGCCAGGAATGACGGCAACGTTGTAACTGGTACGTTTCCTGTTAACAATCGTATTGCTTCTGTATTATTTGATTCGGGTGCCGATTGGAGTTATGTGTCCCTAGAGTTTAGTCAACGATTAGGGATAACCCCAACACCTTTAGAAGTTAAACAAATAGTAGAACTAGCAGATGGTAAGACGATAGAAGCCTCAAATGTCCTTTTCGGGTGCAAACTAGATCTCGTGGGTCAGGTGTTTGATATTGACCTCCTTCCCGTTACGCTTGGTAGTTTCGATATAGTGGTAGGCATGGATTGCTTGTCTAAGCACCAAGCAGAAATTTTGTGTAAAGAGAAGATCGTGCGTATTCCTCTCCCTGATGGGGAGGCACTGTTAGTTCAAGGGCATCGTAGTGGGACGATGGTTGGGATTATCACGGCCATGCGCGCACAGTAGTATCTACAAAAGGGGTATCCTGCACTGTTAGCGTTAGTTACCAACGCTCAGTCTGAAGAGAGTAAGATCGAGGATCTACCAGTGGTGCGAGAATTCGCTGATGTATTCCCAGAGGAGCTACCAGGGTTACCTCCTCACCGTCAAGTAGAATTTCAGATTGATCTTGCGCCGGGAGCAGCTCCAATTGCTCGAGCCCCTTACCGGCTAGCACCTGGAGAATTACGGGAACTGTCTAATCAGCTACAGGAATTGTTGGATAGGGGTTTCATTCGACCCAGTTCTTCGCCTTGGGGAGCCCCAGTTCTGTTCGTAAAGAAGAAAGACGGGTCGTTCCGTATGTGTATCGATTATCGAGAGCTCAACAAGGTAACCATCAAGAATCGATATCCATTACCACGCATCGACGACTTGTTTGACCAGTTGCAAGGGTCAAGTTTCTATTCCAAGATCGACTTAAGATCGGGTTATCACCAGGTAAGGGTTAGAGAAGAAGATGTTCCTAAGATGGCTTTTCGAACGCGCTACGGACACTATGAGTTTTTGGTCATGCCGTTTGGATTGACGAATGCACCAGCGGTTTTCATGGATCTCATGAACCGCGTATGTAAGCCATATCTTGACGAGATTGTTATAGTGTTTATTGACGACATCTTAGTCTATTCCAAGAGCAAAGAAGATCACGAGCGTCACCTACGTCTCATCTTGGAACTTTTGAGAAGGGAACAGTTGTATGCGAAATTTTCTAAGTGCGATTTTTGGATTCGAGAAGTGCACTTCCTTGGGCACGTTGTTAACGAGAAAGGGATACATGTGGATCCTGCGAAGGTGGATGCAGCTAAGAATTGGGCCGCACCAAAGACTCCGTCTGAGGTGCGACAATTTCTTGGTCTCGCAGGGTATTATCGAAGGTTCATTAAAGATTTCTCGAAAATCGCGCAACCTCTCACCTCGCTGACACAGAAGAACACGACGTACTCTTGGGGAACGAAGCAGGAAGAGGCTTTCCAAGTTCTGAAACAGAGACTTTGCAGTGCACCAATCTTGTCTTTACCAGAGGGCACCGAAGATTTTGTGGTATATTGTGACGCGTCAATTCAGGGTCTCGGTTGCGTGTTAATGCAACGCGAGAAGGTAATAGCTTATGCTTCTCATCAACTGAAGGTGCACGAGAAGAACTACACGACACACGACTTGGAGTTAGGAGCGGTGGTATTTGCGTTGAAGATCTGGAGGCACTATCTGTACGGTACCAAATGCACTATCTACACCGACCATAGGAGTCTCCAACACATCTTCGACCAGAAAGAATTGAATATGCGACAACGACGATGGGTGGAATTATTGAACGATTATGAGTGTGCCATCAAGTACCATCCGGGCAAGGCGAACGTTGTAGCTGACGCCCTCAGCAGAAAGGATAATGCACCTAGGCGTGTGCGAGCATTGCAACTCACGATCCAGTCCAATCTTCCTTCTCAGATACGGGACGCTCAGTTAGAAGTGTTGAAACCAGAGAACGTTCGAGCTGAAGCTTTACGTGGCTCGAGACAACGACTAGAACAAAAGGGAGACGGTGCTTACTACGTAACTGGACGCATTTGGGTCCCATTCTTTGGCAACTTACGAGAACTTGTAATGGAAGAGGCACATAAATCACGCTACTCTGTACATCCTGGATCAGATAAGATGTACCACGACTTGAAAACTACCTACTGGTGGCCCAGCATGAAAGCTCATATAGTAACCTACGTCAGCAAATGTTTGACTTGTGCTAAAGTCAAAGCAGAACATCAAAAGCCCTCAGGTCTACTGCAGCAACCAGAGATACCCACCTGGAAGTGGGAACAGATCGCCATGGATTTCGTGACAGGACTACCAAGAACTCAGGCTAGGAATGATACCATTTGGGTGATTATTGATCGCCTCACGAAATCAGCACACTTCCTAGCAATCAAGGAATCAGACAAATTTTCTCAGCTGGCAGCAGTGTATCTTAAGGAGGTGGTTTCTAGGCATGGGGTGCCAACTTCTATCATTTCAGACCGAGATCCGCGTTTCACTTCAGAGTTATGGCAGTCAATGCATAAATCGTTCGGTTCCCAACTCGACATGAGCACCGCTTATCACCCGCAGACGGATGGTCAAAGCGAACGCACCATCCAAACACTTGAAGATATGCTTCGGGCATGCGTACTCGATTTTGGAAAAGGGTGGGAGAAACACTTGCCGTTGATAGAATTCTCCTACAACAACAGCTACCATACAAGCATTAAGGCAGCTCCGTTCGAAGCACTGTACGGACGGAAATGTCGTTCACCACTCTACTGGCATGAGGTGGGTGATAGTCAGATCACAGGCCCTGAGTTTGTTCTTGAGGCATCAGAAAGCATTGTGCAGATCCGAAACCGTATGGCCGCAGCTCGCGACCGTCAGAAAAGCTACGCTGACAAGCGTAGTAAACCGCTGGAATTTGAAGTTAATGACTGCGTTATGTTAAAGGTTTCACCCTGGAAGGGTGTGGTGCGTTTTGGGAAACGCGACAAACTAAACCCTCGTTATGTGGGACCATTCAAAATTCTGGAACGAATTGGAAAGGTGGCCTACAGGTTGGAATTACCTGCTGAGTTGGGTAATGTCCATGATGTGTTTCACGTATCGCAGCTAAAGAAGTGTTTGGTTGATAAAACACTAGTAGTACCATTTCAAGAGCTGAAGATAGACGACAAATTGCAGTTTGTCGAAGAACCAATTGAAATTATGGATCGGGAAGTTAAAGTTCGTAAGCACAGCCGCATACCGATTGTGAGAGTTCGTTGGAACTCAAGACGTGGTCCAGAGTTCACGTGGGAACGCGAGGACCAGATGAAACTTAAGTATCCACATTTGTTCCCCACAGATCAGGCAGAACCTAGCAAACTTAATGTTGATGCAACTAGTGAATTTCGGGACGAAATTCCCATTCAAGGGGGGGATGATGTGACACCCCAGGAAAACTAGTGAACAATATAGCTGACGTTAGTGAGTGCATACCAAATTTCGGGACGAAATTTCTTTTTCGTTGGGGATACTGTGACAACACGCAACTCGAACCTATTTTGTGTAACGATACGTGCTTATGTGAACTAGATTATGTGATTTAATGAATGATGTGTTACGTGTGTTGTGTATATAATATGTATGTATGTTAATGGCCCGATCGCATAACACCCACTTGATCGCACAAGTCCATTCGGGCTTTACACTTGCACGCGGATGGATTGGCGGCCCAAGTGATGGGTTCGGCCCATCCTCTCTTAACCGGTTAACACATGGGAGAATTGTAACCATTCCCCACTTGAATCAAATCACAACACACCAAAACCCTAGCACATCTCTCTCTCTCTCACGAACTCGAAGGCAGCCGCACACATCATCGAAGTTCTTAGTGTTTCGGATCATTCTCTAATCCGGTTAGTATTTTATGTGGTTGTTGTTATTTGTTGTTATGCTTGATCGATGAGGGTGTGTGTATATGTTTGATTCAATCCGTTCATGTTGAGAAATCATTATCATAGGGTTGCATGATGTTGTGTTGTAGCTATTAATGTTAAGATGAATCGGCTCATATGTGTGTGGTAATAATAATCGGATTGAACTATCATCGAGTGTAGTGTGGTGTGAATTAATTATGTGAATTAAGATTTGAATGAATCGTAATCGGATCTGTATGAATGATAATCGACTAGAACGTCATATTCCCGGTTTGTTACACAAGAATTCAGATGATATGTCTAGGTTATAGGGTTGATCCGAGTGAATGATTTTAATGCTTGATCATGATTAAACCGGTTAGGGTTCATATGAAGTTCGTAATAGAAACCCTAGTTTGATCGATGATATGCTTGTTGGATGATGAGAAACATGTTAATTGGTTTGATTTGGAAACCGATGTAACTGTGAATTGATTGTGTTAAGTGATTGATGAAAACTTGGAAACAAATAATATGTATAACCGATTGCCATAAGTCCCGGATAATCTAATGGATCGCACAAGGTCAGGTCAATTGGGACCTGATCTGATCGCACATGCTTATACGCACGAGTTGTCCGGTCGCACAAGGTCCAACTATACGCGATCTGATCTGATCGCACAAGCCGGCCACACAAGTGCCCATCGCACAAGGACCCAACACGCACAAGATGTTAGGTTATACTGTTGGGCCGGGCAGCCCAAATCTTCTAGTCGCACAACCTGTAACGGATCGCACAAGACCCTTTTAGTCGCACAAGCTGAACTGTCCGCTAATATGTTGGGCCGAACAAGCCCAAGTCACATCGCACAACCCACCCAGCCGCACAAGATTGTTATTCGTTCATTTGTTATTTGGGCCGAAGTATAGGGATCGCACAACATGCTGTGGATCGCACAAGGTTGTGCTGATCGCACAACATGTTGGGCCGATTGCCAATGGGCTTATCTAATCGCACATGTTTGACTGTTAAGTGTTGCCATGATCTATGCGTGTTTGTAATGTGTTAACTCTGTGTAATCACACGTGCTTGACTTGAACCAAACCTGACTTGTACGGTAACCCTGTTAGGACGTGATTGACTACCTTTAATTCAAGTAACTTTGGTATAATCTGCCGAGCAAACCAAGGTGAGTTCATTGCATTTTCTCAAGCATGTGTCCCGGTGGTTTGGGACAACTGGTAAACATTTGGAAGGGAAACATTGGGTAAACAACTTAATCGGTTTTGGTTATTGCCTGGAGGGCAATGGGGGTAATTAGTTGATAGCGCTATTAGGTGGGAAACCTCACACCGGGCCGTAAGGACGGGCGTGAACTAATTATCTGGGTATGGCTATGGTTGTTAGAGGCACACTCCTCGGATACATATGGGCACACTCCCTAGAGTATCTAACGAAGGCAACATAGCAATCGGTCGTTAAGGGGTACCCACTCCCCGGATACACATGGGCACACTCCCTAGGGTATCTAACATGAGCAACATCGTATCACAACATTGAATCGCATTAACATATATCTGGTAACACAACACGTTAACGAAACCTTGAACTCACCAGCGTAGTCTGACACACTTGTTTGCATGCTTGTAGGTCGTTAACCTTGGAACATGGACTTGCTATCTGGGAGTGCTGGAGTGGTCATGGATCGAAGCTATTGGATTATTTATAATTGATACATTGGTTTTGAGTTTATTTTGAAACGATTGCTAAACGACTTATCATATGCTTCCGCTACATAACTTTTGTGAATTAATATTGTGTTTGACATTTAATCTTGGCCATTAATGACATGTCTTATTTAAGTATTTACTATTGGTTCAATGTGATTGGTGGCTCAGACTCTGATGTGTAACACGCCTCGCGGGGTTTCCGCAGGTGGTATTTTGGGGGTGTTACAATGATTGCTAGAGAAAGTGAATGTACGTGCTTTGGTTTTTGTGAAAATGATTACTGAAATGGGATTAGGGTTAAGTATGATTTAGGTTTCACTAATAACTCTTCACACCCTCAATTATTCTATTTTACAAAAGTGCACCATCTCAATCAATTTCACAGTTTCACCACCAAGTTCACATATTTGACAAGTCTATCACAATTAACAAACAACCATGCACAATCACACAATATGATTCATTGTATCAAAACGTATAAAATTCCATAGCAATCAATTATGCAAATAATTAACTACACAAACAATGAACGTGCAATAAATGCGAAATAGAAATCTTGGAAATTCGAGTTGTCACATTATCCCCAACTTAAAAGAAATTTCGTCCCGAAATTTGGTACGCACTCACTGAGGAAGCTAGGTAAGTTGTATTGTTTACTGGTTTTCCTGGGGTGTCACATCATCCCCCCGTTGATTTGGAATTTCGTCCCGAAATTTGGTACGCACTCACTGAGGAAGCTAGGTAAGTTGTATTGTTTACTGGTTTTCCTGGGGTGTCACAATTCTTGTGCACGTATCCGGGGTTGCGAGTCGAGACCCTCGGTTGCGACTCGAGATCACCTCATGACAACGCGAGACGGACTTCAGGGACTCGAGGCCGGCAAGGTCTCGACTTGAGACTTCATGATCTCGACTCGAGACTGGACTCGAGGCCTTTGAGGTCGCGACTCCTGACCAGCACCACTCGAGACCAAAACGTGGTCACTCGAGATCTCTTGGTTGCGACTCGAGACCGCGTGTTCTCGAGTCGAGACCACCTTGTCTCGATTGGGCTACTTGTCTCCGTTATTGGGCCAAATGTGTGTTGTGGTGCATACTATTTGTTTGGGCTCGGAAATGCCGATTAACTGTTTAACTGTTTAGGCGATTGGATCAGGCCCAAAAACTTAAAGGATAATTGTATATCATGCATGCTATGTGTTAGTTATGTGTAGAATATACGTGATTACTTGTACCCCCAAACCTGACCTATATTGGTAACCATGTTAGGACGTGGTGACCAGCAAGCTTGACCAAGTAAGCTAATCTGCCGAGCAACCCAAGGTGAGTTCACAACTTAAAGCATGCGTCCCCGGTGGTTTGGGAAACGGAACTAAAAACAACTAAAAACAACCCAAGGTGAGTTTTCTTCCCTTGTTATTGGGAACCTTTAGTTAATTACTGTTTATACGGAATGCAACAAGCAGCACTAAACGAAACTCTATCACTTAAGTCCCTACTACTTAATACCGATTAGTCGCCGGGGCCGCTATTTAGGTCTTACCAACCTCAAACCGTGCCCGTGTATGGGATCGGGAGTGAACTAATGGACTCTGGCATCCGTTAATGATGATAGAACATTGACATCGGAGCATTCTGCGGAAACGTACGGTTACCTAGTATTCGGTATTGGAAAAAAAAACAGTTTAGTCGCTTACTTTTGGGGTAGCTCCCCTTGGCATGTATAAACGGATAAATTAACTGGTGAAACAAGTTTTTGGTAATTAAAAATTGGACAACTCGTGAACTCGCTCAACATTATTGTTGACACCTTACTGCATGCTTTGCAGGTAAACAGTGACTCAGGAGCTCGCAGCTTGGGGACGTGTAGTGGTGGTCGAAACCCGTGTGTTGGGTTTTAAATCATCTTGAACTATGAACTTGTTTTAAACCTATTTGAATTATGCTTCCGCTGTTTACTTAAACTATGATTCGAACTTGAACTTTTGAAACTTTAAACTATTATGGTTGCTAACTATTTTGGTGGGTGAACACTTTTACTATTAAATCAACGCTCAGCATAATTGGTGGCTGGATCCTGGTCAGTCACGCTCTCAAGCGGATGATACTCCACAGGTGGAATTTGGGGGTGTGACACAAACCGTAGCAAAATTAGTAAGTAAATAAAGTTTGTAGCGAAATTGGTAGCAAAATCTAGAAAAAAATATTTAAAACTAAGGTAGCAAAATCTATAGCAACATCCATAGTAAAATCAATTGCAAAAAAAACAAGAAAAAAGTTATTCAAAAAATAATTTACTAATATCGACAACAACATCCGTAGCAAAATACGTTGTAAAAACAATATTTTTTAAATTAATCAATAATATTGGTAGCAAAATCCATAGCAAAACTAACAAAATAAATAGTAAAAAATACATTATAACGTATAAGAAAATCCATAAGCAAAAATTGACAAAAGAAGTATTAAAAATAATTAATGATATAAACATTAGAAAAATCAAGAGCCAAAATATTAAATACATAAAAATAGTTTAACAAAGTCAATTTTTGTCTTTAAAAAACGCTTTTGATGATTCAATGTCAAACTTGTAGGATATGATTAATCATGTACGTCGGTTGTCAATTCAGGTGACGAAAATTACTAAATTGATCAAAATTACTAATGGCGACACAGAGAGATAAAAGAAGGGAATTTGCAGATGGAGACAACAATTCTATAGCAAATTCCGTAGTAAACATTTTCATAGCAAAATTCATAGCTGAAATAGCGACGTCCCTCTTTATAGCTAAAACCGTAGCAGAATATAATTCCGTAGATAAATTCGTAACAAATAAATTAGTGACGAGACTTGTAGCTACGGACCGAATTCGCAGTAAATCCGTAGCAAAATGGGTGTTTGCTACAAATTTGCTACAGATTCGACCATAGAAAATGCCTAGTTTTCAGTGGTGACCCTTTTTTATTTCTCTTAATTAACTAGACTTGGAATCAACGTGTTACGACAAGATTATTAAACATAAAAAAGGACGTAAAATTGTTCAACCACACACGTACGTTATAGCGTGTTAAATCTCAAAATATATACCTAAATGTAAAACATTTTTGTAAAAACTAAATCAAAATAAGAAAAAAAAAACACATAAAAATCTTTAACTCAAATAATAAAAAAGCACGTAAAAAGCTCTACTTTGAATAAATTAAAATAAAAGCTATCAATACATTAAAAAAATAAAATAAAAGCACCTTCTTATTATTAATGCTTCAGTTTGTATCAAAGTTTTTTATTGGAAAGATCATACGGTCTAAGCGTAGTTTTGTGGTGTTTAGGTCTTTTCATACCGGACACTATATTAGGAACCATGTGAAAGGCAACGTTGTCGTTGGGGAGGCATGTGACACCTGTGTCACTTCAACCAACATACGAATACCAAACCAATGAAATACTGTATTTCATACTTGGAATTTGCATAAATATGTGTATCGTTTGCACGTATCAATTCTTGTTCGATTTCGAGCTTTAAATCGCTTTTGGAAGATTATACGCGATCTGATGCATAAATATAATCAGTTTAATGCAACAAACACTCCGAAACAGTGACATAGGCTTAACATACCTTAAATAACCTTTACATAACTTAGAAATAAGTTTTGGATGGTTTGGTGTGTCGAAATCAAGTTTATTCGCTTACAGGGACTAATTTCGACAAACTGCGAAAGTATGCCGAATCATACTGTAACGAATATTCCAGAACTTGATCATAAATTAAATATGCCCTAAATATCCTTTACATGGCTTAGAAATAGGCTTTGAGGTGTTTGGAGCGCAAAAAAAACGTTCTTGATCAATAGGGACTAAAAGCGTCAAAAAGTGCATAAGTTTGCATTTCCGCGCATATCTTACGTTCTGAATACATCCGGACATCCAAAAATTTATGTAAACATTAAAATATAATGTTTTAGTGATTGGCATGATAAAATTCCATTATTCGGTTAATTACGACCAAATACGAACGGACGCGAAAAACGATCCAAATCACGCGATCGTACAACCAAACGAACCGACATCCGACATATTTTTGAGCATGTTTCATGTCCCCTATACTTAGGCATCATTGTAGACCCTTGAAAATGGCTTAACGGGCCTTAAATGGGTCAAAATGAGGCTTATATGCATGCAGGGACCAAAACTGCAATTAATGAAACTGTTTTGCTGATCTGGGATCTTAGGCGGCCCGCCCTTGACTCTTACGCGGCCCGCGTAAAAGTGTCAGACATGCAAAAACCATTTCCCAGCTGGTTACAGCCTGTTACAGCTGTTTGTGAGTGTTGCAAATGGTTTTCTAAGCAATCCATGGGCCATTTTAAGTGCCCATGGTATTCCAAAACCATGGGTGCACATGTACGGTTGAGATTGAATCACCTTTTATGAGGAACAATCTTAATGGTTGTGCTAAAACTATAAATACCCTTACCCCTCATTCGAGTTCTGCACATTTGATCTGATTTGGCTCTCTAAGTTTAAGTATTCACTTCATACCTGAGAGTAATCGGATCAAAAATTTCGTTCTTGGACCCGTTGTAAGTATTCTTTCATTCTTTTACGTTTTTAGCGTAAAAGTCAAACTTTGTTTGACTTTCTACATTGACCAGTCAATGGTCAACACGAAGTTCCTTTGAACTTCATAACGTGAGCGTAATCACGATAGTTATAGTCCCTTGTGACTATGCCTACTGATTACCACGTTATTTAGGCGTAGTGACGAGTCGTAGTTTCGGCCAAAATGCGTATTGTTGCGTATTTTGTAACCAAACTACTTTTAGGTATCAAAACCATTTGTTTTGATACCAAACCTGTTTTCTAACTTCGTTAAACATGTTTTAACATGTTTAGCTCGTCACTTTAGGTTTAGTGCTTATGTAGAGTCGTCCACAACAAAAAAAATGCCATTTAGTGGCACTTAACTTTTGTGTCACTAAATCGAGTTTTTAATGGCACTTTAGGTATGTAATACTTAGTTAACACACACTTTTAGTGGCATTTAACTATTAAGCCACTATATTTAGTTTTTAATGGCACTTTATACATGAGAGTAAAATTTCCCGCCTTAAAAGTTAAAACCTTTTAAAAAAAATTAGTTTCCCTCCAACATCCCTAAATATTTTCACCCCTAAATTTCTTTTCCCACCATATCTTCATTTTAGGCCATGGGGTATGGGGCTTGGGTTGGGGCATGGGTTGGGGGAAAACGCCCAAGGCACCACCCCGGGTGGGCTAGGGTTTGGGGCGTGGCCCTTGGGGCTTGGGTTTCAAGCCGGGCGTGGGGCGGGGGAGCAAGGTGACATGGCGGTTGCTGAGTGGCCCATTCAAAGTAGCTGTTGGCTAGCCGTTGGGGGCTAGTTTTTTTTTAAAAAAAGTCTTTTTTCCTTTATATATACTTACCACATTTAACATTTTTCTCACACAATATCAAACACATAAAACACAATATTACCATGAGTTCTTCAAGTTATAGTTAATCGTCATCATCATCTGACGATGGTGCGGAAATATTTCTACAAACGATCGCAGCAGTGGTGAAAGCTATCGTGGAAGACGAAGACGATGAGGAAGAGACTCAACAACCTAAACGGAGGAGAAGGTTCATCGCTCGTGAACGGCACACCACTAACGATTTGTTGGTAAGCGATTACTTCTCAGCGGAACCTAAGGATGATGAAAAAGTGTTTAGGCGTCGTTTTCGTATGAGTAGAAACTTATTTTTAAGAATATCTAGAGATCTTGAGGAGAAATATGATTATTTCCAACAAAAAACCCGATGTAACCGGGCAATTAGGATTTAGTACGTGGCAAAAGGTTACGGCCGCACTTAGGCAGTTAGCGTACGACAATAGTTCAGACATTATGGATGACTATTTAAAAATGTCTGCATGTGTAGCTAGAGAAACTCTTCACAACTTTTGTTTGTGTATTCTAGAACTTTATAGGAAAAGATATTTGAGAAAGCCCTCCTTCAGTGACATGTAACAAATATTGGAACATCACGCTGATTATCATGGGCTACCCGGGATGCTAGGTAGTTTAGTTTGTATGAAATGGCCTTGGGAACTTTGTCTTACCCAATGGCAAGGCGCTCACACTAGTGGATTTCACGGGGTGCCAGCCATCATGCTTGAAGCGGTTGCGTCCCAAGATCTTTGGATATGGCATGCGTTCTTCGGTATGCCAGGTTCACATAATTGTTGGTGCAGTCATCTATCGTCTTCGTCTTATGTCAAGTCTCGGATTTGTTGAAGATCCAATCAAGCATGACTTCACAGATGACATCAGGAATCAAGAATTTGAAGGTTGGCCGTTTGAATGAAGGTTGGCCGTTTGAAGTCAGAGGGTTCCGTTTGAAATGATGTTGCTCGTTTGAGATTGGGTTCCGTTTGAGAGTCACTCGTTTGAATGATTTAGTGACCGTTTGAGCATGTTCAAACGGTCAGGGTTAGTCTATAAATAGATCTTAAACGATGACATTTGTAACGAACGTGTAATTTGATACCGAGGTGCTGCCGGTATTTCCTCTCATTGTAAACATTGTTTATTGAATGAAAAAGAGGATTAAAGTGATTTTCTAGCTGCTTTCAAGTTCGTTTCTTAGTTTCCGCCTCTGAAACGGATTAGAGCTCTTCCGAATGACTCATTCAGGTCGTGAAACCGATCCTACAATTGGTATCAGAGCTCAGGACGAGGAGTTCTTGCCATATTCAGCTTGAAAATCTGATTTTCTACACCTTCTTTCTTAAAATTGATATTTTTCACGGTTAAAATCGGCTCAAATTTTTACACAGTGTTCAGATTTGACATTTGACAAACCCTTGAAAGTTTCAGCTTAAATCTCAACGTATAAATGGTGAAAATTGACTGAAAACTGGTGTCCGTTTGAACGAGAATAGTGCCTGTCCGTTTGAAACTGCCCAGTCGTTTGAGCTGATCGTTTGAAAATTACATGACCGTTTGAAGTTTGGTTCCCTTCGTTTGAAAACTGCTGTCCAATCGTTTGAAATTAGAACCTATCGTTTGAAACCAGATCTGTCCGTTTGAAAGACATTCTGTCGTTTGAAAAGTAATTCTGTCGTTTGAAATCACATCAGACCGTTTGAAAACTTCTTGACCGCTTGAGATAAGATCCTATCGTTTAAGTTTTGTCTGACCGTTTGAAGTTGTGTTCATTTGAGAAATTATTCTGTTTATCATGGATTCTGAGTTTTATAACGCTTTTGCAACACCGATGTCAGTGACTCAAAGTGCTATGATTGAAAATGAAACCGGAACATCTCAGAAACCACCCAAACTCATGGATATTGTTGACTATAACGTGTGGTCTGAACGTTTTGGAAATTGGGTCGAGGCTTATCATCTAGATGCGTGGGAACACACTAAAGAGCCGTATGTTAAGCCCACAAAGAACGATGTTGTGAATGGTACTCCGTTAACACTTAGAGAGATGAGTACTGCAGATAAAAAGAAATATCGAGATGAGAAATTGATGGTGATCTGCTTCAGCAAGCGATAAAAGAAGATATTTTGATACGGCTTCAACATGATGGAACTGCACATTCGATTTGGACAGAGTTGGAAGCAAAGTTTACTGGAAGTGACGATATGCTTAGGAATAAGATGTCTCTCATGAAAAAGGAATTTGATTTATTTAGAGGATTGAAAAATGAAAGTACCAAGCAAATAATTGATAGATATTGTAACTTGGTGAGAAATATGACGAAACTTGGTGTTAAGAAAGATACTGATGAATTGATTGAAAAACTTGTAGATGCGCTACCATATGAAACATGGCACTACAAAAAAAAAATGCCATCTAGTGGCATGCAAAAAGTGCCACAGAATAACAAGAAAGTGCCACTAAAGAACCTTATAAGAATGCGCGGCACACAAAAAAAGTGCCACAAGAAGTGCTAACGCTAAAGCCTTTTAGTGGCACTTTTTAAATGTGCCGCACAAAGTTTTTAGGCTTTTAGTGGCACCTTTTTTATCTGCCAGTACAAACTTTTGAGTTTTTAGTGGCACATATTTTTTGCCACAAAAATCACATAAAATTAAATGCCATTGACGTTTATTATATTAATTTTAATTAATTACAATTATCATTTATTTACATTAAAAAATAAATACAAAATTATAAAATGTAGAAATCATAAAATAATCACTTCAATTAAAAGTTCAATCAATCTTACAAAGATTCTAAATGTCTAATAAGTGTCAATCTAAATCTAATGACCAAACATATAACCCAAATAAACTAATAAGTGCATGAATAAAAACTCAAAACTTCATTGTGTTCATGAATCTCTTTCACAATCTTCATGCGAGTTAAATAATCATCTGTTAACATTTTCTTAGTAGGCATACTTCCACTTCATAGTTCCCAGCACTTACTACTTATTGTCGCTACATCAGCCAACTGACTATACTCAACCTGAAATTTCACAATTCATGTTAAATTAATTAGATCTGATAACATGGCTATCAAAGATGTAAGAGCAGTTAATAAAAGGCAAACTTACTTCTTTTGACATCACTTTAAGCTCTTCGTTGTCGGAGTTGCCATCACCTAACAAGAGAGTTCATGATGAGAATGTTTACCCTTTAGTTTATAATGAGTCGAATTGAGTTATCTTCTGTCTTATACAGGTCAATTGATGAACTAAAACATTGCTAAAAATATGGTATATGGGTTAATAGGGTCAAAAGATGCCCAAAGTATATTCTTTAAACATGCAATCTCTATTTTTTGTACTGATGTAGTTTTTTTAATCAATTAAAACCCGCTAACTAGAAGTTACACCTCTAGATGGAGTAATAGAACACACGCATACCTGTAAATATGGTAGGCTCTTAATATCTTGTTCGGTAAAAAAGCCACCTAGAGAAAATGCATAAGTGAATTAAAGTTAATACAACACACCTTCAAATTTGTAGCATATAAGATGAGTAATCTTGGTTGCAATCAACGGTTTCGAAACTTGTGCCCCCATCAATTCAACCATGGTCTGAAATATAGCACGTAACAAAAGTTTCATATGATGTAAATCCATTATCTTGTATGATAAGAAAGTTTGCAATAAAAATAGCAAATTGAAAATAGACTAACCATAATGTCCTCTCGAGCCTAATAGTGGACAAAGAGAACTTATTATATTCATATACACAGTAAAATGTGTACATAAAAATCATACATTTATTTTAAATTTTCATTGAAGTAGAGAACAATATGTGTACCTTCTCCAAACCCTGATCACGTATAGTAGGAAACTCTTCTCGATTGTCACTTTGAATAGCAACAATGCAAAGGGTCTAAATTAATGTAATATGCAGACTATCTCCATTGTACATACTGATAACTTGGAAAACATAAAAACTATTGGAAACATGTAGAATATAAATATGCAAAACTAAAGAAAACACACACCTGGATATGTTGTAAATCAACACTGGAATACGTATGCTTGAGAAATTGAATAACAAAAACTAAAATGCTAAAAAAATAGAACTCACACCTGAATATGTTGTAAATCAGTTGTTGAAGGGGCTTGTGTTGGGCTAATCGAGTTGTTCACGAGTCACGGATCAGCGGGTCAGGAGCTGGATCCATAATAGCCTTAAAATGCACATGGAAACAATTGCTTAAAGTCAATTGAGGTTTGCTGAAGAAATTGTTACCAACTTTATAAAAAATAATCACGCCTAACATGGTTTACATCTTTTAAATCATAGATGTCATTTTATAAATTTTATCCAGCAGCATGTATGCAATCCTCAACCTTTGTTCTTTTTACTAGTCCACCCTTTTATTTTTGTAGATTATCATCTTGAACTTGTAGTGATTTATCTAAAGACACTAAGATGAGGTGCTTTTATCAATGATGATTGTGTTTCAAGTGGTTGTTCTAATTGATGCTTTGTAGCCGAGGTTCAACCGAATTAAACGTTTGAATGTAACAACGAATGTATTGTTTATGTTTTTCCTAAGACTGCGGGGAGTGGAGGGGCTTGGGTTGGGGGCATTGCTCGACACGTGGTGAGGGTGGGATCCACAAGCTTATGGTGAAAAATGAGGGGTGTGGCGTGGCCAGCCATGTGAATTTTTTTAATTAAAGTAGCCAACCAAAGCCAGCCATATTGAACCAGCCAACCAAAGTCAGTCAAGTCACCCTAACCCCCCCCCCCCCACGGCAGGCTGAATACCCATGCTAAAGGGGCACCACCCCAACCAACGCCAACCCAAAGTTTAAGATTGGCTCAAAAGCGGAGCTCGAGTAGCTCATGAGTAGCTTAGCTCGTTTGCATCCCTAGCCTACACCTAGGGATGACAATCTTGACACGAACCGTAAAAAAACTAGTTTGAGTCAACTAGTCAAACATGACCCCTTTAAAAAAAGGGTTCGGGTTTGGGTTGACCCATACAAATACAAATTAACCCATTAACCCGTTTAAGAATTCGTAAAAAAAAACATTTATACTCTCATTGTAATGCTTCTTATACTTTAATTTTGGTAATACTTTTTGTAATTAATTGGAACATAGCCTTCATATAGAGAACAAGACTCCTTCAGCTGCTAAATCAAAACATGAGATGACATTAATATTCAATAGAAAACATATGACTTGACTTCCTAAAGGTACAAAAATACATGACAAACCTGCTTCACGATTAAAGGTACAAAAATATATGACAAACCTGCTTCACGACCTCATTTTGGAGATGTACGTTTGTGATATTTAGGTGACCTGCATAGCTATTCAAAAAGCAACAGAGAATCCAGAAGCCCAAACCTACATTCATTGTTCACAAATCCATTTCAAAATTTTATAAAGCAAAAACCACCAGCAACAAAACAAATGTCTTCGGATACCTTGAGTGCCTCCAAATCAGATCCGATTGTGGATACTTCACCTTGAAGCAAAGAAATCCGCCCCTGAAAACATCCAATCACTATAACTCAAAGTTGCTAGCTACATATAAACATCATCAACATCGATACACTTAATCAATGAGGTAATACCGTCTAGTGATTTATAATAACTTACATACACATAGCGATAGCATAGAAACTAAACTCATATAAAAATCATACGATTCATACGTGAAAAACAAACCTCTAGAGTTTGAATTGAGGATTCATTCATAGTCTAATCAACTATATATATTTGATTATCTACGTATCATCATGTATCATCATCTACATGATGTATAGCTAGATTTGTCAACTATATCGTATCGTCTAGTGACCTAGAAATTGGATAAAGAAGAAGATGAACCTCAGTAGCGCCCAAATTCTCTATCTCAGGAATCTTATTTCCTGCAAATTGAACAAAATTAAAAGAAGAAATTCAGATATACGAACATGAATATATGTATATTTGAATGCGAATCATAAACTATTAGGTTTACAGTGAAAAGTGAAAGAGGATTTAAGGATGAAAACCTCGAAGATCGAGTTCACGTTCGCAAAGAGCGTTGACGAAATGAGGGCTTTTCCATATCAAATCGGCTGTAAGTCTCACCATTTTCGTTTTGAGAGGGAATTTGGGAAAATTTGGGTTTGTGGAAATTTTGAGATAGTTAGGGCAAATTTTGAGAGGGAGTTCAAAATTTTGGGAGGGAATTAATAGCAGGGGAAAATTTGAGAGGGATTTGAATAGGGATGGCAATGGGTTGGGTTCGGGTCGGGTATTAGTAATCTCATATTTATACTTGCTTGTTAAATTGTGTCTCATACCCGACCCAATATCTGTCCGATATTTGTCGGGTATTTATTCTCGGGTATCGGGTATACCCATTAATTTGTTAAAAGATATATGTTGGGGTTTCCAGATACATTTCTTTTACTATTACAATTATTATGTGTTTTATTTATACAACAACAATTATAAATTAAAAAAGTACATTACATAATATAACTTTTATCATAAATTAATAATAACTTTATAGTACTTATACACTTATATGTATATACTTTACAACATACAGAATAAAAATAATATTATCAAATACATATACTAAAAGAAAATTTTATTTTTTCACATTATAAACATACAAAAATAAAAATACTAACAGACAACGGTTAATGGAAAATAAAAATATAAATTAAAAAATCCGGGTATATGATCGGGTAAACGGGTATGTGGTTTCGGGTAATCGAGTCGGGTATCACCTAATTCCATACCCACGAAAAATTATAAATCTAATCCCATACCCGGCCCAATACACGTCGGGTATCAGGTATACTCGTCCTATTTATGTCGGGTTTCGGGTATATCCGTGGGGCTCGAGTATTTTTGTCATCCCTAGATTTGAAACTGTTAGCTGGAAAATTTGGTAGTTTAGTGGAGAAAAAACAAAGGGTTCTGGGTGGGACACCTAATACGCCTAGAAAGATGTCTTTTTGGGCCCTCATCTAAACCGCCTAGAAATATACGCTTTTTTGGGCGTTATTCTTATAAAATTGGGCGGTTCTTGATTTCTTATAATTACACAAATATATTTTTGGCGCTTTGGGGTCCTAGATGCCCAAAATAAGTTTTCTAAGCGCCCAGAAAAATAGATATTCTAGTAGTGACTGTTCACAAGAAGCTACACAAATTGTTTATATAGAGTAATATAAATATAAATTTTTGTGAAACGTGATTGAAAAATTAATATTGGAGGGAGACATAAAGAGGAAAAACTAATATTAGGAGGGAAAATATTTCAAGACACATTTTATTAAAGTGTTTTAAGAAGGGTTAAGAGAAGATTTCAGAATTTAGAAGCACTTAGGAAATAGTGGCACATGTAAAGTACCATTAAAAGTTATCAAATACTTTTGTGACAACCCGTAACTTCGAAGTAAAAACGGTTTCTTTTATAGTGTGCAAACGTGTAGTCGAAACCAAACTGAACCAACCCGAACCGTTTGAACCTTGACATGACCTGCATAACTCGAAACTTTTGAGGCCCGAATCCTTAGCGTGAATATTATACTTCTATGTTAGTTGGTTAATTATAAATCTTTATTATTATTTATTCATATGTAAAAATAATAATAATAATAATAAATAAATAAATAAATTACATAACTAATCTAAACCCAAACCAAATTCCCCTCCCACCCCATGTACGTATACACATTACAACAAATATAAATGTTGCTGCTCTTCTCATGTGTATTCTAATTTAATCTGGGCCGGTTGTGTTAACAAGATAGATTAGGCCCAGTATGTATATCTTGATTAAAAAGGAATTCGCCCTACTTACTTAAGGAATTGACCCTATTTTTTTACTTGTACGTAACATCCTCATATTATACACAATCAAGTTATCAAACCCTACTTCCCCACCCTTGACTTGCGATGGCAGGAGAATCCCCTCCCCCTCTCGTTTTGACCCACACATGCTCCTAGCCCAATATGCTGTCCAAAGCCCAAACTTTGTTGGCTTGAAGCCCACTTCGGCCTAATGTGATTAACTGACCCCAAAGACTATTAATGTTAATATCATGTTACGTAACTTCCTTGCCTCACACAAATTCACAATACAACAAACCCTAAGCTTCTCCTGATCGCACGGAATTAGAAGCAGACCCCCCCCCCCCACCTTCGAGACTTCAGCCTACTGATCAAACCTTTCCGGGTTAGTAAATTCATGTCACGTTAGTTTTAATTGCTGGATACTGATCTTGCTCGTTCTTATCGGTCGATCTTGTTATGTGTGATTAAGTGGATGTATATATATATATGTAGCCTATTGAAACGTAACAGGATGCTATGCTTAAGATAGTTAATTGATTTCTTGATGATTAATTCTGAGTTATAAACTATATGGGTATCATAAGATATGATTTCAGTTTTTATGTCAATCGTTTATAATCTGGTGGGTTGGATGAATTGTTAAGAAAGTCGCTATGGCTTAAATTGATAAACATATTTTTGAAAAGAATTATGTGGTGGGTTATGATATTAAACCATGTGCGAATGTTGTTACTGTTGATCATTGCTTGCATCGATTTATTTGTTTGGGCCACAACTGGAACTGGGCTCGGTTACAAGCAGCCGGAATCAGTCGGTTCGGCTGGGCTGTACATGTGTTAGGAAAGTGGGCCGGGGGTAATCAATGGACTGTTGACTGGTGGTTGGTAATCATCAACTGGGAACCTTGAGCTTGGGTATTAGTTAACAGTTATTACACAACAAATAAATCACATATATATATATATACACATTCAGTGGGCCGAGATGTATGTTAAATGGATTACGTGAATTAGTATGATCAGAATGATTATTGGTGTTGTTTGGAGTGGCATTGATTGTTTTGCATGATCATAGTTGTTTGCTTATTATGTGATAGTCGAACAGGAATTCATAAACTCAAGACTATATGATATAATTAGGTGTTTATATTAACAGGTCATGGACTAGATTATTTGTGATAAAAAAGATTGGGTCAATGATAAAACAATCACTATGGGTTAATGAAGTGGGCTGATAATTTAATATTAGGTTGGGCTACTCGATACTATGTACTATTGGATCAACTGTTTGAATAATCATTGTTCTTGCTTGAATTGTTGCTTAACTGTTATACGTGCCATACGTGACAACCACTGATGTGATCTATGTGTAAACAAACTGTAAAACTGATCATTACCAAACACTCTCCTAGGTCGCGAGTATTGAATAAATTAACAAGTGAAATATTCTGCCGAGCAAATCAAGGTGAGTTCATTGCATTTTCTCAAGCATGCGTCCCGGTGGTTTGGGACAACTGGTAAACATTTGGAAGGGAAACATTGGGTAAATAACTTAATCGGTTTTGGTTATTGGGCAATGGGGGTGATTAGTTGATAGCGCTATTAGGTGGGAAACCTCACACCGGGCCGTAAGGACGGGCGTGAACTAATTATCTGGGTATGGCTATGGTTGTTAGAGGCACACTCCTCGGATACATATGGGCACTCTCCCTAGGGTATCTAACGAAGGCAACATAGCAAACGGTCGTTAAGGGGTACCCACTCCCCGGATACATATGGGCACATTCCCTAGGGTATCTAGCATGAGCAACATTGTATCGCAGTGTTAAATCGTATTAACATACATATGGTAACATAACTTGTTAACAAAAACCTTGAACTCACCAGCGTAGTCTGACACACTTGTTGCATGCTTGTAGGTAATTATTGAAGGAACTTGGGAGCTTGCCGTCTGATGCTGCTGGAGTGGTTGTGGTCATGATAAACAATTACATTGATTTGGTTTCGATACATTTACACACTTATACATTTATGCTTCCGCTCAATACTTTGGTTTTGGTTTAACTTTTCAAACGATACATTTCTTTCAATTGGGTATTTCAATACATTATAACTTGTGTTTGATATGGTTGGTGGCTCTTTGTTGGATCGTTGCACCTCCAATAGGGATATGCCCTAGGTGGTTATTTGGGGATGAGCCATTATATTACCAACCCCTGTTATTTGAATTGTTAGTGTGACACTACCCTTCGACTATTGTGATTCTTGATCATATAAAACCTTTCGCTTGCTATTTGAATGTGGGGAACCTTTTAGCGCAAGTTAAGAGGCACTGAGATGAGCATGCAAATTACCTTATTATTATGGGTGCACACATAATAATAACGCGAGGTGCATGCAAGTCCCAGTGAGGCTTAACGGGCGTGGGAAGGGTTCTGCCCTATTGTGTGTAAACTTGGTAGTTTGTAGATTTCAATGTGATACTCGACTTTTACCTCATTTCGACCCTTAAGATAGTTCCCTTCTCTTATTTAGAACCATGAGTGGACGTGGTCACATTGCTATGACCCAGGCCGAATTAACCGACTTGATCAACACTCGTGTAGCTGAAGCCCTAGCGGCTTACCAGGCTGGTCATCTACTACAACCAACTGCGACCAAAATATCACGATCAATATCAACTGAAAATCTCTTTTCCCTCTGAACGAACGAGTCAAGATGATACCAGTCTGAAATAGGGATTAATGCCTAACTTGAGTTTTCATCCAATCGATTGATTGAATTGCTTGAATCACCTGTTCCAAGAAATTATATTTTCTTTCTCGAATTCTTACATACGATGGCATCACCTTTGATCTTCGATAGGGGTGACTGCACCAGTTCTGATCGCCGGTAGCGATACCATATATAAACATATATCTCTTACACTCACTTTATCACATTCACATACTTTGCTTCGAGTAAATCTTGGTGGTGCACCCAACACACGTGATTTTAGGGTTGAGCATTTTAGCCTGTAACAAACTACCTTAACACATTTCCAGTTCGGTTTATTTCGTCGACCCTTCGTTTATGATGTACGACATTCGCCTCAATTCTGGTAAGCTCTAGATATACATTAGATACACTTGCTTCGTGAAGTGTTGGCTACTTAATATACAACATCCATGATAACTAAATACTGCCTTTTTGCAAGTCCCCAAATTCGAAGGCGTATAGCTCACCTAAGTTGTATTTAGTGCAACAACCCCCCCCCCCCCGGTCGCACATGTTAAATGCATCAGGCAATGCCATACAGATGTATGACACACTCGTATTTCAACTTTTGTGAGCATCTCTTGAGCTTAGCATAACCTGTCACAACATTCTTCATTATCAAGCTCCTATTAACTCAACTTGTGTTTCTACTTAAGAGCAAGCACAAAATTGACATGTGTTAGTGTTTTTCCTTTGTTTGCCTAACTCGATCTCTAATTAAAACCCCAGTATACGAATTCACTCCAATGAATCATATTCTCTTCAAGCCATAGTAGCTTCACCTACTAAATCATTAACATTAATATCACTTCGGTAACGGCAACTATACCTGGAAACTAGGTACAATATGAACATCATCTTACTCGCGAAAGGAAACTAAATCACCAGAATTTAATACCATAATTCATTTTGAAATTGCGTCATTTCTTTACTTCTATGTATACTTACATTGTAAGCGACTTCCAATAACTTTTGATAGTCACACTTATGTGCACCAACTCTTGCCGAAATCGATTTGTTGCTTCGACAATTGGCTACTCCATACCTATATATATAATCTCCTATAACTTGTACGAATGAACAATTGAATCTCATTGTCATCAGCTGTTATCTCAATCATGTAGTTTGATTTTATCTCATTTCATTTTACCGTCATATGCCTTCACGCTCTCTTTAGCAATGAACTTGCAACTATCATTTTAAAATATCATGATTCAAATTTTCGGGACGAAAATTCTTTCAAGTTGGGGATGATGTGACACCCCGCGAAAACGCTTAACAAAACTAGCTTCCTCAGTGACCGTTTGCTAAATTTCGGGACGAAATTTCTTTCAAGTTGGGGATGATGTGACAACCCGTAACTTCGAAGTAAAAACGGTTTCTTTTATAGTGTGCAAACGTGTAGTCGAAACCAAACTGAACCAACCCGAACCGTTTGAACCTTGACATGACCTGCATAACTCGAAACTTTTGAGGCCCGAACCCTTAGCGTGAATATTATACTTCTATGTTAGTTGGTTAATTATAAATCTTTATTATTATTTATTCATATGTAAAAATAATAATAATAATAATAAATAAATAAATTACATAACTAATCTAAACCCAAACCAAATTCCCCTCCCACCCCATGTACGTATACACATTACAACAAATATAAATGTTGCTGCTCTTCTCATGTGTATTCTAATTTAATCTGGGCCGGTTGTGTTAACAAGATAGATTAGGCCCAGTATGTATATCTTGATTAAAAAGGAATTCGCCCTACTTACTTAAGGAATTGACCCTATTTTTTACTTGTACGTAACATCCTCATATTATACACAATCAAGTTATCAAACCCTACTTCCCCACCCTTGACTTGCGATGGCAGGAGAATCCCCTCCCCCTCTCGTTTTAACCCACACATGCTCCTAGCCCAATATGCTGTCCAAAGCCCAAACTTTGTTGGCTTGAAGCCCACTTCGGCCTAATGTGATTAACCGACCCCAAAGACTATTAATGTTAATATCATGTTACGTAACTTCCTTGCCTCACACAAATTCACAATACAACAAACCCTAAGCTTCTCCTGATCGCACGGAATTAGAAGCAGACCCCCCCCCCACCTTCGAGACTTCAGCCTACTGATCAAACCTTTCCGGGTTAGTAAATTCATGTCACGTTAGTTTTAATTGCTGGATACTGATCTTGCTCGTTCTTATCGGTCGATCTTGTTATGTGTGATTAAGTGGATGTATATATATATATGTAGCCTATTGAAACGTAACAGGATGCTATGCTTAAGATAGTTAATTGATTTCTTGATGATTAATTCTGAGTTATAAACTATATGGGTATCATAAGATATGATTTCAGTTTTTATGTCAATCGTTTATAATCTGGTGGGTTGGATGAATTGTTAAGAAAGTCGCTATGGCTTAAATTGATAAACATATTTTTGAAAAGAATTATGTGGTGGGTTATGATATTAAACCATGTGCGAATGTTGTTACTGTTGATCATTGCTTGCATCGATTTATTTGTTTGGGCCACAACTGGAACTGGGCTCGGTTACAAGCAGCCGGAATCAGTCGGTTCGGCTGGGCTGTACATGTGTTAGGAAAGTGGGCCGGGGGTAATCAATGGACTGTTGACTGATGGCTGGTAATCATCAACTGGGAACCTTGAGCTTGGGTATTAGTTAATAGTTATTACACAACAAATAAATCACACATATATATATATATATACACATTCAGTGGGCCGAGATGTATGTTAAATGGATTACGTGAATTAGTATGATCAGAATGATTATTGGTGTTGTTTGGAGTGGCATTGATTGTTTTGCATGATCATAGTTGTTTGCTTATTATGTGATAGTCGAACAGGAATTCATAAACTCAAGACTATATGATATAATTAGGTGTTTATATTAACAGGTCATGGACTAGATTATTTGTGATAAAAAAGATTGGGTCAATGATAAAACAATCACTATGGGTTAATGAAGTGGGCTGATAATTTAATATTAGGTTGGGCTACTCGATACTATGTACTATTGGATCAACTGTTTGAATAATCATTGTTCTTGCTTGAATTGTTGCTTAACTGTTATACGTGCCATACGTGACAACCACTGATGTGATCTATGTGTAAACAAACTGTAAAACTGATCATTACCAAACACTCTCCTAGGTCGCGAGTATTGAATTAATTAACAAGTGAAATATTCTGCCGAGCAAATCAAGGTGAGTTCATTGCATTTTCTCAAGCATGCGTCCCGGTGGTTTGGGACAACTGGTAAACATTTGGAAGGGAAACATTGGGTAAATAACTTAATCGGTTTTGGTTATTGCCTGGAGGGCAATGGGGGTGATTAGTTGATAGCGCTATTAGGTGGGAAACCTCACACCGGGCCGTAAGGACGGGCGTGAACTAATTATCTGGGTATGGCTATGGTTGTTAGAGGCACACTCCTCGGATACATATGGGCACTCTCCCTAGGGTATCTAACGAAGGCAACATAGCAAACGATCGTTAAGGGGTACCCATTCCCCGGATACATATGGGCACATTCCCTAGGGTATCTAGCATGAGCAACATTGTATCGCAGTGTTAAATCGTATTAACATACATATGGTAACATAACTTGTTAACAAAAACCTTGAACTCACCAGCGTAGTCTGACACACTTGTTGCATGCTTGTAGGTAATTATTGAAGGAACTTGGGAGCTTGCCGTCTGATGCTGCTGGAGTGGTTGTGGTCATGATAAACAATTACATTGATTTGGTTTCGATACATTTACACACTTATACATTTATGCTTCCGCTCAATACTTTGGTTTTGGTTTAACTTTTCAAACGATACATTTCTTTCAATTGGGTATTTCAATACATTATAACTTGTGTTTGATATGGTTGGTGGCTCTTTGTTGGATCGTTGCACCTCCAATAGGGATATGCCCTAGGTGGTTATTTGGGGGTGTGACAACTTTAGTGGCATATGGAAAGTATCATTAAAAATATAAATTAGTGGCATAAGGACTAAATGCTACTAAAAACGTGTGCTAAGCAAATGTGGCACACATAAAGTGCCACTAAAACCTAAATAAGTGGCACAAAAGCTAAATGCCACTAGAAGTGTGTGCCACTAAATGGACTTTTTTTTGTAGTGTGGGGAACATTTCTGATGATGCTGCGGTCAAACAAAAGAGATTATAAGAAAATGACACTGGGAGATTTTATCAAGCATCTGGAAGCTCAGGAGAGGGAGCAGAGGAAGATCGCTAGAATGAAAAACTATGATGGAGAACAGGATATCAGTTTGTACTATAAGAGTGGTGCTACTGATTCTACAAAGTATTCTCTAAAGATCGAAACTGCTTACAGTGTTAAAGATTCTCCTGAGAAGAAGGCATCTCAAGGATCAAACAGCACAAGAGTTTCATCATACGATCCTAATATCTCTGTAACAAAGAATGGAAGAAAACTTCAGTGTAACATTTGTGTTAAGTCTTGAAAATGATCAAGACTACACTGAAGAAATTGCAAAAAATCAAATGTCTTTGTTAGGGATGATTTTAGAGTCTTATAGTTGCTTTGTTGCAGGAAAGATCGGAAATCCAATGCTCACGAAAGAGGATTACGATCAAATCGATGCTGAGGAAATGGAATTGATGGATATCAAATGGTGTATGGCGAGTGTGATGAGACGTACTGTAAAGTTTAAACAAATTACAGGCCGTGATGATTTTCGTGATGCAAACGTTTCAGCTTTGGGTTTTGATAAATCTAAAGTTACGTGTTTTCGTTGCAGGGAAAAGGGGCATTTCAAGAGGGAGTGCAAAAACCGTGAAGCTACCGGAGCCCAGAATCCTTTTGGAAAAAACGACTATCACAAGAAGGCCATCTATCATCAAATCACACCACCAGCACAGCAACAGGCACAAACAGCTAATGGGAGAGATGTGATTGATAGAAAGGCATGTGTTGTTAGTCAGGGAAAATATGATAATTTTACCTGGGAAAAGAATCTTCCGAAAGACAGCAAAGTGTGTTTGGTTGAACAAGATGATGAGAAGTTGGCTGAAGGTTTTACTTGGGATGATTTTTGTCCGGATCAAGATCTCATGGCCAAAGAGATGTCCAAAAACACTTCCCATGCTTTCTTTGCTAATGCTTATGATTTGAAATGTGCAGAAAGGTGCAGAAAAGTCATGGAAGCTGCTGAAGAAAGACGAAGGAAGAACAAAGAAGAGGAAGAAGAGGAAGAGAGATTGAAGACCGAAGCGAAAGCTGAAAAAAGAAAAAGAGCTGAGTTTTTACAATCAAGCAGAAGTGTCAAAGAAGTTCCAGAATATGAAGTGAAGATTGATGCAGAACGAGTTGAAGTTTCTGAAAAGTGCATGAACTGTGATTCGTTAATCAAACAAAACAATGAGTTGTTGCACAATATTCACAAGTTGAAAGAATCGTATGACACAATGAACAGAGAAATCAACAAATATACTGATTCGAGTGGTGAACAAGCAATGGCGATGAATACTTTGAAAGTAGCATATCTTAGACAGCTGGATGATGCTAACTTTTATATCAAAAAATGTGCTGATTTAGAATTAGAGCTGGCAACACAGAAGATAGAGACTGAGAAAGTTAAAAAGTTGTTAAACAGTTACTCATGTTCTTCTTTTGTTGTTGACAGGATTTATCCCGTAGTGGAGAATTTGAAGACGTTTGAAGAAATGAAAATGTCTGAAGAAGAGAAAGCTGTGACTGAAGATGAAGGAAAAGTGAAATCTTCTGGTAAGAAATCAAGTGTGGTCTATAATAGATGTCCGCCCCCGGTCGAAAATGGATTTATGCCTCGAAATCCAAATTCTGAAAGAGTCAATAAAGCTATCAATTTGCAATGGGAGTCTGGACCATCGGATAACTTGCCAGAAAATATCGATGTCACGTATACGTCATCTGACACTGATCATGAGTCAAAGTTGATAAAAAGTGTGATCGATCAGGTGTTAGAAAAAGATGACAGTGAGGTGTCAAAACAGGAGTCCAAAACCGAGTCAAAGTCTGGGTCGAATGCGTCAAAGCCGACATTCAATAAGGACAAACGGGTTTATGATAAAGAATTTTTACTTTCGAAATCTAATTTGAATGATGAATCGGTCAAAGTGGCATATACTTTGAAAGGTTCTGACAAATTATATTCTGACAAGAGTTTTCCAATAAGAAGTGTCAGATTTAAAATGATTCAAAAGGTTTTCAAAATAACATAAATTAATATTTCTGAAATAAAAGATTTAAATCTTTCCGGAAAACCTAAACAATACACTTCAAGAGTTCAACAAAGAATTAACAAGAAAATGGGTTACAATTGTGGTTATAATTTCCAAAAGAAATCAAACCATAATCGTAATTTCAAAAAGAAAGATCTTGGTTTTGTTCCACCGAAAAACTATAAAAATGAAAAAGTTTATAATACAAAAAACTGTATTTGTTTCAGGAAAAACGACAGAAGCTGAAAAAGAAAAATCATTCAAAAAGCAGTCAAATCGGGAATTCCTTGCCAAGAAGCAAGAAGAACTGAAGAAAAATGAAATTCCAAAGAAAATCGAGAAGAGAACGTGTTTTCAGTGTAAGATTGTTGGTCATGTGGCGAAGGATTGTCCAAAGACCTTCAAGCCAAAACTGGAAGTTTCTGGCAAAATGAAAAAGAAAGTGGTTGAAAAGACTGAACTGTCAACCTGGAAGTTCACTGGCTTTGAAAATTCAATCTTTGAGAAGGGAGAATGTTCACAGAGTGCTTAAAAAAGAATAGACAATGCCACAAGTCAGTAATGGGTTGTAAAAGGTTCAGGTAACAAGTCTGGTGATGAATCTGATTCCATAAAATCAGAGGAGCCAAGTGTTGTAAAAAAGGTTGAGAGAAAAGTTCCAACTATGAATGATGAAAATTTTCCACCGTTGCGTGTTGAAAATTTTATGAAGAAAGTTGGAAAAGTCGAAATTTCAAATCAATTTTATTCTGACAAGAAGAAATTTGATGTTGAAAAGACTTTCAACGGAAATGTGAAACGTATTTTTGGCAACATGGTCAATGGTAAGGCCAAAGGTGTTGAAGAATTTTACGCTGCCAAAAGAGGTGTTCACAGGTCCGTTAAAAGTAAAGAAGAAGAAGATGTTGTTACACCCAAGGAAGGTCAGGCTTGGGTGGATATATTTTTCAAAGAATAAAATCCTGACATGCCGGAGATCCCAAGTTGGTAATCGTGGATCATGAATCGGCATTTTTCTGAATCTATATTTGAGTAGTTGCAGGAATTGCCGGAACTCCCAGGTTTGTAAGCGAGGAGTAGGAATCGGCACCTTGAGAATTCAACCAACAGATGGTAATTGGTTGAAAAACAGGCTTGAGTTGTATGTTGGTGATTGTTATAAGTGATTCAGAATTTGTACTTGGTTGATCTTACAAGTGGTTGAATCAAGGTCATTAAATTGAACTTGATTTAACTATCATTCACAAGATTGGTAAGACAATATGATGAATCACAACCCCGAACTTGTTATTGATAAATCTACAAGTGATAAAATCAATCAAACTTATTTTCCAGAAAAACCATTTTGATTAAAACAAACTTAAGTGTTTTGAAATCTAAATGAGAAAATAGTTTGTTGTGAGGGCGAGTTCTAATTGTTTATGCCAAGCGAATGGCGAATTGAGGTGATTCGATATCAGTTGTCATGTTCTGTATAGTTTGTTTTCAATTTTCATTAGATGTATTTGAATTTTATGGGGAGTAAGAATTTTTAGAAAATCCAAAAACATCAGAAAATTTGAAAAAGCCAAAAACATGATAAAACTGAAAAACGAGTTTTCGTTGCATAAAAGAGGAAATGATAGTACATCAGTGGACTATCACAACACGCTAAAGATATGAAATGTTTAAATGTGATAAACAATCTTACTGTGGATGTGTAAGTAGATTTTCGCACACTTAGTAAATTGAAACGAGATATAAAGCTAAAACAAACTTGCTTGATTTGTGGGTAACTATTCTTGAATATATAGGTAACCCCTAAAATCTCGTTTGAAAGGTTTTTTTTCTGATATACTAGGTTTTTATACTCTGTGATATGTGGGGTATTATCCCGGGACTTCTGCTGAATGGAAGTTCTGACCTAGTCCCCGGATAATATTTGCTACAAAATGCTTGAAACATGGCATAAAGCCCTCAACTGTTTAGACAATAAAATTGATAATCAGTTGTTGTAGCTAAAAGATCTCCTAAAGGGGACACACCAAAAAATCGAAGCTGATATCTCTCTGCGCATACGGAAGTATCGACCTGAGATTCCTCAGCCCTCGCATATCCCCTAATTTATATACAGATATCAGTTGTAGTATATTTACCTGTAAATCTAAACATTGAGATCTGGATACGGGAGGATATTCAAGTGGAGTGATACACAATTAAGTTCAAGTTTCAAAAACATTAATATCGTATCTCGAATCAATTGAAATTTGTGTGAAAATTTAAGTGGACAAACATACTAACAATCTAGGTAAATTATTTAGAACTGAGAATGTTTAAAGCTTAATGGTGTTGATGATATGTCTCAAAAACTGATATGATCCTCTTGCACGAACTCACAAAAATAATGTTTGTAAATATTTTGTTTCTGTTTTACTTTCTTTCTGAAAATCGGAAAAAAAAATTTTGGTGTGTTTTAGCATAAATCTTGAAAAAAAAATTTCAAAAAGATTTTCGACAACTGATATTGAAAAGCAGATTTTCAAAATTACAAGTGCTAAACATGATGAGAAATATTTGAGGGGGAGTGTTTGTTTGGAATTTAATGTTTTCATAATCTAACCCTAAAATTGTTCATTAGGCTGGAAGATCTGTAATTGTTTTGATAGAGAGTCTGAATAGTGCGAGTGTTTACATTTGAAATATGTATGTGAGAGAAATTTACTTTGAGGTAGAGTTTTTTGCAGGATAGGATGAAAAGTTGCTAGTAGGAAAGCCAGACAACGATCCTAAAGCTGATGATGCTGATGATCTAAAGAAATGCCAGCATATCGCAAGGGGGAGTCTGAAGACCTGCAAGAAATGTCTGAGAGTGAAGCCTAGAGACAGATTACGACTAAAGATTGTGAAGACTCGACACTTAAGACTCGTCAACATCTGAGGGGGAGTCTGTTGGTGCAGTCATCAGTCGTCTTCGTCTTATGTCGAGTCTCGGATTTGTTGAAGATCCAATCAAGCATGACTTCACAGATGACATCAGGAATCAAGAATTTGAAGGTTGGCCGTTTGAATGAAGGTTGGCCGTTTGAAGTCAGAGGGTTCCGTTTGAAATGATGTTGCTCGTTTGAGATTGGGTTCCGTTTGAGAGTCACTCGTTTGAATGATTTAGTGACCGTTTGAGCATGTTCAAACGGTCAGGGTTAGTCTATAAATAGATCTCAAACGATGACATTTGTAACGAACGTGTAATTTGATACCGAGGTGCTGCCGGTATTTCCTCTCATTGTAAACGTTGTTTATTGAATGAAAAAGAGGATTAAAGTGATTTTCTAGCTGCTTTCAAGTTCGTTTCTTAGTTTCCGCCTCTGAAACGGATTAGAGCTCTTCCGAACGACTCATTCAGGTCGTGAAACCGATCCTACAATAATGATATTACCATCATAAACCACTCGCCTCTTTTCAATGATCGGGTAAATGGTATAGGACCTAAAGGAACTTTCTTTGTAAATGGGGTTGAGTACATGTACGGGTACTACCTAGTTGATAGGATTTACCCAGAGTGGGGGGTTTTCGTAAAATTGTTCACAAGACACGGTACCTCAGATCCAAAGAGATTAAAGTTTAACAGGGTCCAAATGGATGCACGTAAAGACGTCGAGCGAGCATTCGGTGTTTTGAAGAAAAGGTGGCGAATATTGGCAATGCCTTGTCGACTATGGGACAGGGATCAAATTGGAAACGTGATGTACACATGTATCATTCTTCACAACATGATTTTGGAGGATGAAGGTAGAGCGGTCGTAACCTACTATGATGATGATGTGTAACACCCCAACCTGGAAGGGCTGACGTGTCACAATAACGGTAACATAACCAAAAGTCATAATTCCATTTATTTATTTGATAAGGATACAACCACACGACCCTTTAAAATTAAGATTAATATACAAGCGGATACATTCATCTTAATTAACTAACATCTTCAGATTTATTCCTAGGCTTTATTCTTCTCTCTTTTCCCCTCCCAAAGTAACCTGTGGACCTGTATATAAAAAAAATTTACGGAATGAGCCGAATGCTCTGTACGGAATTTTAGGCTCAAATAACCAATAATGCTTTATATGAAATCTTAACCGGATGGAACTTTATGCGAAAATGATACGATGCAAGAACATAATTTCATAATCATATCTTACGGATGTACCCATGAGCAAACTTAAAATGTGACAATACACAGGTAGCTACTCCTGCATAATTATCACATGAGATGGCGAATTGGCATACCCGTTATCCACCTCCTTATACTTAAATTCTAGGATCGATCCATACGCCTCCTAATAGCCTTATGTACCACACCTGTACTTAAGAGACGCCGTGAACTGATCTCTCCGTCACGGATGGAGCACATGATGTCGATGCCGCAACAACATGCTCGTGGGACACTCCACGAGAAGCGATACTCAGGGTATCAGAGTACAAATGGTCTTATTCATATAACTTATAAAACTTATTTTCATAACAAAACGGAACATATTTTGGAACATGCGATAATGAGTATAACATAATACTATCGCATGACATGAAAGCTAAATTAAATTATTAGGATAGGAATCGAACGGACTGTCAAATGAATCGATAATCAAAGACGTGAGGAGTTTTTAACAGATATAGTAATTTAGTGGTTTATAACAACTTGAATATGAAACAATAAAGAGTGGGGTAAGGATCCGTACCTTAATAACTCCAAAGTGAAGCTACCTTGTGCTAATCTTTTAGATTTATATGGGCAGAGTTTAGACTACTGATTAGTCTTTTAACCTAATTTAAATAACATGCACACAAACTAGGTTAGTAACTTAATACAGCATTTACGATAACTCACGAGATCAAATTCTCACAACGAACGACAAAGTGCGATACTTAAACATCCATCGAATTAACGACGAACGACAAAGTACGATACTTAAACTCATCCATCGAATTAACGACGAACGACAAAGTATAACCCTAATGTGGGCGGCACTTAAACATCCATTGGATATATTGATCAGTCGGAAAATGAATCGTAATAGCGATCGAGTTATTACCCTGATTGTGGCAGCACTTCGTGAATTAGTGTGTGTTGTGGACTGATATAACTATAACTCGACGTACACAGAACTTATGAGCGTCGTTTCAACTTCCCAGATCAAGTCCCAATGTCCTCTATTTATACTAATTTTTGGGACATGCCTACCTACCTGCTTGACATGCCTACCTACCTGCTTGACATGCCTACCTACCTGCTTGATTGATATGCCTACCTACCTGCTTGACATGCCTACCTACCTGCTTGACATGCCTACCTACCTGCTTGATTGACATGCCTACCTACCTGCTTGATTGACATGCCTACCTACCTGCTTGACATGCCTACCTACCTGCTTGATTGACATGCCTACCTACCTGCTTGACATGCCTACCTACCTGCTTGACATGCCTACCTACTTGCTTGATTGACATGCCTACCTACCTGCTTGATTGACATGCCTACCTACTTGCTTGATTGACATGCCTACCTACTTGCTTGATTGACATGCTTGGGTGTCTTAATTAGGGTTTTCTAGTGGTTTATAATTACTATTATTCTTTTTATTTCTAGAATAATGATTTTAAATTTATGGGCATTACATGTTGACTCCAACCAGGTAACGTGACAGACGAAGATAAAGCGGCAAATGAATTTTTAATAAAGTCAAGGGATATACATCAGAACCTTCGAGCTGATTTGGTGGAACATGTTTCAACGGTTCCTGGGTTCGAAACCAACGAAGACGATGAAGAATGACTGTTTTTTTTTTGATAATTATTATGTATGTTTATGTATTTAAAAAAAATATGTATGTTTATTTTTTATGTAGTTATAAATATAAATATATATTAAAAAAAATTGTTGATGTGACTATGCAACCCGCCCAGCCACGCCCAACCCAAGCCCCAACCATACCCCTTGAAAACTTGGCTTTGGGTTTGTAATATTCAAGATCCACGTGTCACCAAATGCCCAACCCAAGTCCCACCATACCCCATGGTCTTAAACCCTAACCTGTCCCCTCCTCTCTGTTGTAAATCAGAGAGGATTACTGAAAACTTGTATTTCATAATTTTTGTGTACATCTCAGAAACACAGCACGACCACTTATATAAAATGAAAAAATAAAAGGAAATAGTGCATAGGATCCGGCTGTTGATTTGCTATCAATATGCAGCTGTCACCTCCTTATTTTTGTTAAGGATGTGATGGTCTCTAATTTTTCTCCGAAGTTTGACTTCCCTTTCTAACACTCCCCCTCAAGTTGAGTAGTGGGGTTTCCAATACACAACTTGTCTAAGCATTCGCCGAAGACTCTCCCATTAACAGCCTTTGTTAGTATGTCTGCTAAATGGTCTTTTGATTGGACATATGGTAGTTCTATTATCCTTGCTTCTAGCTTTTCTTTGATGAAGTGTCTATCAACTTCAACGTGTTTTGTTCGATCATGTTGGACTGGATTTTCTGAGATTTGTATAGCAGCTTTGTTGTCGCATATGATTTTAGTTGCTGTAGTGGGGGGAAAGCCAATCTCAGTTAGGAGCTTGTATATCCATAGAATTTCTGCTAAGCAACGTGCAATCCCTCGGAACTCGGCTTCTGCACTAGAGAGAGCGACTACCTTTTGTTTTTTGCTTCTCCAGGTGACTAGATTTCCTCCGACCATGGTAAAGTATCCTGAGGTTGACCTTCTTGTTCCTTTAGCTCATGCCCAGTCGGTGTCTGTATATCCTTGGATTTCTAAGTGCCCATTTGATTTGAAAAGTATACCATGACCCGTCGTTCCTTTGAGATACCTGATGATTCTTAAAACTGCTTCCATGTGACTTGTTTGGGGCTGGTGCATAAACTGACTCACCACTCCTACTGCATAAGCTATATCTGGACGAGTGTGGGAGAGGTATATTAGTTTTACCACCATTCGTTGATATCTCTCTTTATCTGCCAATTCTGCTCCGTCTTCCATGTGTAGGCCGTGGTTAACCATCATTGGGGTTTCTGCAGGTTTGCACTCTATCATTTCGATTTCTGCTAAGAAATCAAGAATATATTTTTTCTGACAGATAAAATCCCTTGTTTAGATCTTAGAACTTCAATACCAAGGAAATATTTTAATCTTCCCAGGTCTTTCATCTCGAACTCTGCAAATACCTTATCTTTTAATGTTGTCGTTTCTTCTTCATCGTTCCCTGTAAGTATCATGTCATCAACGTAGATAATTATGCATGTCACAAGATTGCCCCTTCGTTTCAAAAATAAAGTATGGTCAGAGTTGCTTTGTTTGAAGCCATATTTCTTCATAGCTAGGGTAAACCTCCCAAACCAAGATCTAGGAGACTGCTTGAGCCCATAAAGAGATTTCTTTAACCGACTTTTTTCTCCAGGCTTGAAATTCTCATTGAATCCCGGTGGGGCCTCCATATAGACCTCCTCATTCAGTTCTCCGTGTAGGAAGGCATTTTTTACATCAAATTGATGAAGATGCCAACCTTTATTGGCGGAAATTGAGAAAAGAACTCTGATTATGTCGATTTTGGCTACTGGGGAGAAGGTTTCAGAGTAGTCAATTCCATAAGTTTGAGTATACCCCTTGGCAACCAGTCGTGCTTTGTATCTTTCAATCGTGCCATTAGGCCTATGTTTAATTGAAAACACCCAACGGCATCCCACTGTTTTTTTTCCTGGTGGAAGAGTACATTTATCCCATGTGTTATTTTTCTTGAGTGCTTCCATTTCTGTCTCCATGGCCTTTTTCCATTCTTTCGATTCCAAGGCTTCTTGTGTTGTAGATGGTGTTTGTTCAGAGCACAAGGCAGTGGCAAATGCTTTAGCTTCCTTGGACAAATTCCTAGTAGCAATGTTTGCCACAGGGTATCTAGACCTTGGAGCCACCTTTTCTGGTGAGTATCTCTTGGGAGGAACTCCTCTATTTTCCCTTGGAGGGAGAAAGTATCTTCCTGTTGTATCTGCTGCAACTGGTTCAACATGTTCAACAACTGGTTCAACATGTTCAACTTCTTGTTCGACCAGTTTTGTATGCTCTGTTGTTGTCGGTTCTATGTGTTCCCCTGTTATCTCATAGTTATAAGATATAGGAAGTTCAGGGTTCTCAGTATTCGAGGTTCAAGTGTAAGAGGATGGGGGATATTGGCAAACTTGGATAAGCAATCTAGAGGAGTCTTAAACTTAAGAGCTTTGGTGGGAAGCCGATTTAGGAGATACACAGAGGTTGCAACTGCCTCCGGCCAGAATGATGTAGGTACATGGGATTCTATTAGAAGAGCTCGAGTCATTTCAAGAAGAATACGGTTTTTTCGTTCGGAAACACCGTTTTGTTCGGGGGTATGAGAACAAGTGGTTTGATGAACTAAACCTTTAGTTTTAAAGAATTGTTTCATGGATGTATTGACGAATTCCCCTCCCCCCGTTATCAGATCGAAGGATTTGAATTCCCCTTTTGAATTGAGTGTGAATCATGGCATAAAACGTGGCAAATTTCTCATAAACTTCGGATTTGTTTTTTAAAAAATATACCCATGTCATGCGAGTGCAATCATCCACGAATATTAGAAAAAACCGAAAACCCTGCCCCCTATAATGGGAGCAGGACCCCATACGTCAGAATGGATTAATGAAAAAGGTAAATCGACTTTAGTATTGCTAGGTTTAAAAGATTGTCGATGGCTTTTGGCAAGAAAACAAGTTTCACAATCTATTTTACCATTTGAAGGAAAGAGTTTTGGAAACAAGAGATGTGAATAACCATTGGATGGATGCCCTAAACGTCTATGCCATAGTCAGGCTTCTCGGTTTTCAGTTCCATGTGCCAACATCACAGTACCATGTTGAGCCACTTCAACCACGTAGTATAATCCTTGGCGCTGAGTACCACTTCCAATAATCGCACCCGTCCTGATATCCTGTAAGAGGCAAAAAGTAGGATGCATTAGTACCGTGCAATTTAATTCTTTGGTAATATGACTAATGGAGAGAAATTTGGGTGACAATGATGGAACATAAAGGCAATTTGACAATTTCATAGTTGGTGAAATTTCAATCGTTCCCCCGCCTTTCACTTGCATTATTCCTTTGTTCGCGGTATTGTAGGATCGTGTAGTGACCCAGACGAGTCTATCAGAAGAGTCTTATCCAAAACAAGAGGCGGAAACTAATGTTTTGGTGCGATTACAGCTATATTCACTTTCAAATGTTGTTTGTATTGTGACAACTCGAACCTCAGACTTACTTTGTGTAACGATACGTGTTTACGAGAACGTTATTAATTGAATGAATACTTGGTAGTTTATGTTTATATGCATTATGTGTGTATGTAAGTTGTGTGTACACGAACCCAAACCACACACTAAAACCCGATCGCACAAGGCTAACCGGATACACAAGCCCAATTGGGCCACACTTTGAAATCGGATACCATAGGGCAGCCGAGTGGGCTCGGCCCACTCCCCCACTCGCAACACAAAACCGGGTTTAGGGGTTTGTTTTATTGTTTTTGCAAAACACAAACACACACACCAAACTCTCTCCCTCTCTCTCTCGGAAATCGTCTCTCTCGGAACCGGAGATCACACCCTTGAAGTTCTCGGCTCCGTCTTTTGCTTACATCTCGGTTAGCATCAACCTCTTGTTTACGTGTTTATATATGTTTTGTTAGTAACCGGATTTACATGATTATTGTTTATAATCGGATATATGAATGTTATGTTTTTATGTTTGCCATGCTAGATGACCCTATCATGTATGAATTAGGGATTTATGCTAGTTATATTGAATGCATAGTAATCGGAATCAAAGGCCACTGTCATCGTTATTGTTTTGATTTGAATACATGTTGATTAACCGGCTGTAATGTTGATAGGGATTCAGATTTAAGTTGCATGATAAAGGGGTAATTTTATCACATGAATCTGATAGTATAGATGTTCTTGACATGTTATGAACGTACATGAACCTGTTGATTTCTGAATTGATTTCGGTGTTTGATCTGTTTTCCGAAACTGCCTAATTGTTTGCTGATATTACGGAATGTTAGTTGAATTGAAATTGGAAACTGATAATTGATTTAATAAATGCGTATTGCATGAATTAAGGAAACTGTTACATCCTTGGTTGCGACTCAGATTGCGAGTCGGAACCCACAGTCTCGACTCGAGACCACACAGCAACATCAGCCGAAACCATGGTTGCGAGTCTTGTTGCGACTCGTAACCAGGGCATGACAAGTCGAGACCAAAGGTTGCAAGTCCCGTTGCGACTCGTAACCGGACCATGATGAGCCGAAATCACCATTGCGACTCGCAACCAGCTGTTGCGACTCGTAACCCAGTTGCGACTCGAGAACATTAGTTGCGACTCGAGACCACCTTTGCACGTACACTGTTTTGGGCCTTCGTTGTCACGGGCCCAATCAGTTGGGCCAAATGTTTGGGTTTGTGGACTGTTTGTTATTGGACCAGTATGCGTTACTAATTTGGGCCGAGTGAGAATCTGGACTATTTAGATTGGGCTGTTATATGTATTGGTTGAATGTTAATGCCATGCTCTTACCTGTTTACATGCATACGTGATAGTAACGTGTTAACATATGTGATGCACCCATGTATTACTTTAGTCAAGACCTGACTTGTATAAAAACCGTGATAGGACGTGGTTGACCATTTACTTGCTACCTGTACTCTTTGTGTATCTGCCGAGCAAACCAAGGTGAGTTCACACAGCCAAGGCATGGGATTCCCGGGTTGGGAATCGGGTTGGATATGTTGAATATGGAATGATTACTCGTACTTACGCATTCTCTAGACTATAGACCATCGTCCTCAGGATAGTCAGGACACGTTACGTAAAGCCTACGTAACCCAGTATTTGCCATTTGTCTCCCGGGTCGGGAGGACACGTTACGTAAAGCCTACGTAACCCAATACCATCTACTGGCTTCCAGGTCGGAAGGCCACGCTGCGTAAAGCCTACGTAGCCCCCACGCGTACCATGTCCTCGGGGAAGGGCACGTCACGTAAAGCCTACGTGACCCTGTACGTTTTCCTGTTCTCGGTAAAGAAGAACACATGGTCGGAAGTTAGTCTAGTAAGTACCGTTAATGAGAAGCCCTCAATAGCCAGGTTAAACATGGGAAGCCCCCACCAGTAATATGAACACAAGGTTTGGGAAGCCCCCACCTTTAGTACACACTAGTAGGGGAAGCCCCCACTAGCTAAACTTATGCACTAGATTATGAACTTACTTTCTGTGAACTCGCTCAACTAGTTTGTTGATTATTTGCTGCATGCCTTGCAGGACCTTAGGTACATTATGGAGCTTGCACAAGGAGGAGCAGGTCGTTGTGGGATACGGATCGTGAACTTTATCTGAACTTATAACTATTTTGAGATTACATACTATGCTTCCGCTATTTAAACGATGTTTGGTTTTGAAACCTCAATCATGTCATGATGATTTACATTAATTACTTTTATTATTAAATGCTATGTTTGATATGATTGATGGCTTGATCCTGGTCATGTCACGCCTCCAAGCGGTGGTACTCCGCGTGTGGATTTTGGGGGTGTGACAGATTGGTATCAGAGCCATTGGTTATAGAGAACTTGGTTTTAATATGGGAAAACGTTTTTATTAAAACCAGACTATAACCAGAACAGTGCTCTCAACGATCCACAACGACGCTTCGCTCCACGTGCAAGACTCGACATCCTAGGTAATAAGGTTTATGTTTACTGCCTGTTTACTAGAACTGTTTAGAACTTTGCTCGCATTACGTTTAGATACACATGATACCATAGCATGAGAATCCCTACGTGCTTACACTTTTCTGTCATCGCCCTACTCGCGAACCACTCTCATTTACGTTACTTGTTACAATGAAGATCAATGTCTGGACGAATCAACATGACACAAGCCCAGCTAGAGGCTCTCGTTCAAGCTCAAGTTGCTGCGGCAGTTGCAGCAGCTCAAGCAGGTAGTATATCCTGCAGTATAGGCACACACTAGGATCTTTAGATCCTACATTAACACTCGTATTTAACTTCGTCCTATTCGTACACAATAGGTCAACACGCGCAGCAGCCTGTCTGCACATTCAAGAACTTCATGGACTGTCGTCCAAATTCTTTCAGTGGCACCGAGGGGGCAGTGGGACTCCTCCATTGGTTTGAAAAGCTAGAATCAGTATTCGAAATGTGCGAGTGCCCTGAGGCTCGCAAGGTCAAGTTTGCTACCGGCACCTTGGAAGGAATCGCGCTAACTTGGTGGAACGCCCAAGTTCAGATCCTAGGGTTGGCAGCTGCTAACGCCACCCCATGGAACGATTTCAAGGAACTCATCAAGCGTGAGTATTGTACACGTGAAGATATTCACAAGCTGGAAGACGAGCTGTACAATCTGAAGATGGTTGGGTCAGAGATCGAAGCGTATACGAAACGGTCGAATGAGCTGGCCGTTCTGTGTCCAACTATGGTGGACCCTCCCTACAAGCGCATTGAGATGTATCTCAAGGGTTTGGCGCCAGAAATCCAGAGCCATGTTACCTCGGCTAATCTTGACAACATCCAGGAAATCCAGCGTCTCGCTCATCGCATCACCGACCAGGCGGTGGATCAGAACAAACTGCCTAAGCGTGTCAACGCTACTGCTACAGTCACTTCATCAGTTACTCCTGCTACTACTAGCGAAAGCAAAAGAAAATGGGATGGAGATTCTCGTAAAGGTTCAGCGTCTGTTCAGCCACAATCTCAGCAGCAGAAGATTGACCACTATCAGAGTCCCAGTCAGCAATCTTCTAGTGGCCACAGGCAGAGGAGATATCAGGGAAGTCAACCTAAGTGCTACAATTGCCACAGACATCACAATGGCCCATGTAGCAAGGGTCGTTGTCAAAGGTGTCTTAAGATGGGTCACGAGGCCAAAGACTGTAGGAGTCCACGGCCTGCGAATCAGAATCAGCAGCCTCAGCAACCCGCTCCACAGAACCAGCAGCAGCAGCAGCCACAGCGTGGAAACCGGGGATGTTTCCAGTGTGGGGCTGAAGGTCATTTCAAACGAGATTGCCCTCAGTTGAACCAGAACCAGAACCGCAACAACAACAATCAGGGCAACGGGAACAACAACGGTGGGAACAACAACAACAACGGCAATGAAGCTCGTGGTCGTGCATTCGTACTAGGTCGAGGTGACGCAGTGAACGATCCCAACGTAGTTATGGGTAAGTTTCTCCTCGACAATATTTACGTTACTGTTTTGTTTGATTCGGGTGCGGATACAAGCTATATGTCTGTGAATATGTGTCCACTGCTAAAACGTGCACCAACACTTTTACCCACCAAACATGTAGTAGAGTTAGATGACGGTAAAAGTCTAGAAGCCACGCACGTAGTTCAGGGTTGTAATCTTATCCTAGCTGGTCAAGCTTTCTCTATCGATCTCATTCCCATAGTTTTGGGTAGTTTCGACGTCGTGATTGGGATGGATTGGCTATCCCAACACCAAGCAGAGATCTTATGCAGCGAGAAGATTATTCGCATTCCTCGTTCTGGTCAGGAACCACTCGAAGTTCAAGGTGACAAGAGTGGTGCAGTGGTCGGCATCATCTCTTTCTTGAAGGCTCAGAAATGCCTACGTAAGGGTCACACAGCCATTCTGGCTCTCGTTACAGACGCATCAGCAAAGGAAAAGAAATTGGAGGATATTCCAATTGTACGTGATTACCCTCAGGTGTTTCCTGAAGACTTACCTGGCTTACCGCCTCATCGTCAGGTCGAATTACAAATCGAGCTCGCTCCAGGAGCAGCACCCATAGCTCGCGCACCATATCGTCTAGCTCCATCAGAATTGGAGGAACTGTCAAAACAGCTGCAAGAGCTCTTGGAAAAGGGTTTCATTCGTCCAAGCTCTTCGCCTTGGGGAGCTCCAGTACTTTTCGTGAAAAAGAAAGACGGTACGTTCAGGATGTGTATCGACTACCGTGAACTCAACAAGGTGACAGTGAAGAACCGTTATCCTCTTCCACGCATAGACGACTTATTCGACCAGTTGCAAGGGTCGTGTTACTATTCGAAGATAGATTTGAGGTCGGGGTACCATCAGCTGAGAGTCCGGGATGAGGACGTCTCCAAGACAGCCTTCAGAACTCGTTACGGTCACTACGAGTTTCTCGTCATGCCATTCGGGTTAACGAACGCGCCTGCTGTATTTATGGATCTTATGAACAGGGTGTGCAAACCCTATCTCGACAAGTTTGTCATAGTATTCATCGACGACATCCTGATTTACTCCAAGAGTCAGGAGGAACACGAGCAACATCTTCGCCTGATATTGGAACTCCTTCGGAAGGAACAGCTGTACGCCAAGCTTTCTAAATGCGACTTCTGGCTTCGTGAAGTCCACTTCTTAGGCCATGTAGTGAACAGGGATGGGATCCATGTCGATCCATCCAAGGTAGATTCGATCAGAAACTGGCCTGCACCGCGTACGCCGACAGAAATACGCCAATTCTTGGGTCTGGCAGGTTACTACAGACGGTTTATTAGAGACTTTTCGGAGATTGCTCAGCCGCTTACGCTACTGACACAGAAGGGTGTTACCTATCGCTGGGGAGAGCCCCAGGAGACTGCTTTTCAGCACCTAAAGGATAGACTTTGCAGCGCACCTATCCTCTCATTGCCAGAGGGCACAGATGACTTCGTGGTATATTGTGATGCATCCACTCGGGGACTTGGATGTGTGTTGATGCAGCGGGATAAAGTTATCGCCTACGCCTCTCGCCAACTTAAGGTTCATGAACGCAACTACACGACGCACGACTTAGAGCTGGGAGCTGTTGTTTTCGCGCTTAAGATATAGCGACACTACCTGTACGGTACCAAGTGCACGATTTACACCGATCACAGGAGTCTCGAGCATATCCTTAAGCCGAAGGATTTGAACATGCGTCAACGAAGATGGGTCGAACTACTGAACGATTACGAATGCGCCATCAAGTACCATCCAGGCAAAGCCAATGTTGTGGCTGATGCCCTCAGTCGGAAAGACACCTTACCGAAGCGCGTGCGAGCGCTCCAGCTTACGATTCAGTCTAGCCTTCCTGCTCAGATACGAGCTGCTCAGACAGAAGCACTGAAGCCAGAAAACATTAAGGCTGAAGCCTTACGCGGCTCACGACAGCAAATGGAACAGAAGGCAGACGGCGCCTACTATGTAACGGGGCGTATTTGGGTCCCACTTTATGGCGGTCTACGCGAACTTGTGATGGACGAAGCACACAAGTCTCGCTACTCGGTACATCCAGGGTCGGATAAAATGTACCACGACATCAGCACTACTTATTGGTGGCCTAGTATGAAGGCCCACATTGCTACGTACGTTGGAAAATGCTTGACCTGTGCGAGAGTCAAGGTTGAATATCAGAAACCAGCTGGCCTACTTCAGCAGCCTAAGATACCTCAATGGAAATGGGAAGAAATTTCCATGGATTTCGTTACAGGCCTACCTAGATCCCAGCGTGGGAATGATACCATATGGGTGATCGTGGATCGACTCACCAAGTCTGCACACTTCCAGGCTATAAAGGAAACGGACAAGTTCTCCACTCTCGCAGACGTATATCTTAAGGAAGTTGTTTCGAGGCACGGGGTGCCCACATCTATCATTTCGGATCGCGATGCACGATTCACGTCAGAACTTTGGCAAGCAATGCATAAATCTTTTGGCTCTCGATTAGACATGAGCACAGCTTATCACCCTCAGACGGATGGGCAGTCTGAGCGAACGATCCAAACTCTAGAAGACATGCTTCGGGCATGCGTTATCGATTTCGGCAACGGCTGGGAAAAGCATCTCCCTTTGGTGGAGTTCTCGTATAATAATAGCTATCACACCAGCATCCAAGCCGCTCCATTCGAGGCATTGTACGGGCGTAAATGTCGGTCACCTCTCTGTTGGGCAGAGGTGGGGATAGTCAGATCACGGGTCCAGAGATTGTAGTGGACGCCATAGAAAAGATTGCACAGATACGACAACGCATGGCGGCAGCACGCGACCGTCAAAAAGCCTACGCGGACAAGCGTAGAAAGCCATTGGAATTTGAGGTCGGGGACCGGGTTTTATTGAAAGTTTCACCCTGGAAGGGTGTGGTTCGTTTTGGCAAACGGGGCAAACTGAATCCGCGGTACGTCGGACCATTTGAAATACTAGAAAAGATTGGCAAAGTAGCATACAAGTTGAACCTACCAGCTGAACTCGGGGCAGTTCACAATGTCTTTCATGTGTCGAACTTAAAGAAGTGCCTATCAGATGAAAACCTCATCATTCCTTTTAAGGAACTCACTATCGACGAGCGGTTGCAGTTCGTCGAGGAACCAGTTGAAATCACGGACCGGGATGTGAAGGTCCTCAAAAGCAAGAGGATCCCTCTTGTTCGAGTTCGTTGGAACTCCAAACGTGGCCCAGAGTACACCTGGGAACGCGAAGACAGGATGACAGAAAAGTACCCCCAATTGTTCGAAACCAATGCTACCACTACTGAGGCCGAAGCCACTACTACTTCGGAATTTCGGGACGAAATTCCAGATCAATGGGGGAAGGATGTGACACCCCAGGAAAATCAGTGAACAATACAGTTTACCTAGCTTCCTCAGTGAGTGCATACCAAATTTCGGGACGAAATTTCCAATTAGTTGGGGATAATGTGACAACTCGAACCTCAGACTTACTTTGTGTAACGATACGTGTTTACGAGAACGTTATTAATTGAATGAATACTTGGTAGGTTATGTTTATATGCATTATGTGTGTATGTAAGTTGTGTGTACACGAACCCAAACCACACACTAAAACCCGATCGCACAAGGCTAACCGGATACACAAGCCCAATTGGGCCACACTTTGAAATCGGATACCATAGGGCAGCCGAGTGGGCTCGGCCCACTCCCCCACTCGCAACACAAAACCGGGTTTAGGGGTTTGTTTTATTGTTTTTGCAAAACACAAACACACACACCAAACTCTCTCCCTCTCTCTCTCGGAAATCGTCTTTCTCGGAACCGGAGATCACACCCTTGAAGTTCTCGGCTCCGTCTTTTGCTTACATCTCGGTTAGCATCAACCTCTTGTTTACGTGTTTATATATGTTTTGTTAGTAACCGGATTTACATGATTATTGTTTATAATCGGATATATGAATGTTATGTTTTTATGTTTGCCATGCTAGATGACCCTATCATGTATGAATTAGGGATTTATGCTAGTTATATTGAATGCATAGTAATCGGAATCAAAGGCCACTGTCATCGTTATTGTTTTGATTGGAATACATGTTGATTAACCGGCTGTAATGTTGATAGGGATTCAGATTTAAGTTGCATGATAAAGGGGTAATTTTATCACATGAATCCGATAGTATAGATGTTCTTGACATGTTATGAACGTACATGAACCTGTTGATTTCTGAATTGATTTCGGTGTTTGATCTGTTTTCCGAAACTGCCTAATTGTTTGCTGATATTACGGAATGTTAGTTGAATTGAAATTGGAAACTGATAATTGATTTCATTAATGCGTATTGCATGAATTAAGGAAACTGTTACATCCTTGGTTGCGACTCAGATTGCGAGTCGGAACCCACAGTCTCGACTCGAGACCACACAGCAACATCAGCCGAAACCATGGTTGCGAGTCTTGTTGCGACTCGTAACCAGGGCATGAAAAGTCGAGACCAAAGGTTGCGAGTCCCGTTGCGACTCGTAACCGGACCATGATGAGCCGAAATCACCATTGCGACTCGCAACCAGCTGTTGCGACTCGTAACCCAGTTGCGACTCGAGAACATTAGTTGCGACTCGAGACCACCTTTGCACGTACACTGTTTTGGGCCTTCGTTGTCACGGGCCCAATCAGTTGGGCCAAATGTTTGGGTTTGTGGACCGTTTGTTATTGGACCAGTATGCGTTACTAACTTGGGCCGAGTGAGAATCTGGACTATTTAGATTGGGCTGTTATATGTATTGGTTGAATGTTAATGCCATGCTCTTACCTGTTTACATGCATACGTGATAGTAACGTGTTAACATATGTGATGCACCCATGTATTACTTTAGTCAAGACCTGACTTGTATAAAAACCGTGATAGGACGTGGTTGACCATTTACTTGCTACCTGTACTCTTTGTGTATCTGCCGAGCAAACCAAGGTGAGTTCACACAGCCAAGGCATGGGATTCCCGGGTTGGGAATCGGGTTGGATATGTTGAATATGGAATGATTACTCGTACTTACGCATTCTCTAGACTATAGACCATCGTCCTCAGGATAGTCAGGACACGTTACGTAAAGCCTACGTAACCCAGTATTTGCCATTTGTCTCCCGGGTCGGGAGGACACGTTATGTAAAGCCTACGTAACCCAATACCATCTACTGGCTTCCAGGTCGGAAGGCCACGCTGCGTAAAGCCTACCTAGCCCCCACGCATACCATGTCCTCGGGGAAGGGCACGTCACGTAAAGCCTACGTGACCCTGTACGTTTTCCTGTTCTCGGTAAAGAAGAACACATGGTCGGAAGTTAGTCTAGTAAGTACCGTTAATGAGAAGCCCTCAATAGCCAGGTTAAACATGGGAAGCCCCCACCAGTAATATGAACACAAGGTTTGGGAAGCCCCCACCTTTAGTACACACTAGTATGGGAAGCCCCCACTAGCTAAACTTATGCACTAGATTATGAACTTACTTTCTGTGAACTCGCTCAACTAGTTTGTTGATTATTTGCTGCATGCCTTGCAGGACCTTAGGTACATTATGGAGCTTGCACAAGGAGGAGCAGGTCATTGTGGGATACGGATCGTGAACTTTATCTGAACTTATAACTATTTTGAGATTACATACTATGCTTCCGCTATTTAAACGATGTTTGGTTTTGAAACCTCAATCATGTCATGATGATTTACATTAATTACTTTTATTATTAAATGCTATGTTTGATATGATTGATGGCTTGATCCTGGTCATGTCACGCCTCCAAGCGGTGGTACTCCGCGTGTGGATTTTGGGGGTGTGACATGTATCGATCACTGAAACGATTACAAGCTCTGACAACACTTCAGCGGCACTTCGTGGCTCACTGGAAGAAAACACCTTGAACTATGTATCTGATTTCGCCCCTAATGACACCTATATATAGGGTTTATGATGTGACAACTCGAATTTCCAAGATTCCTATTTCGCATTTATTGCACGTTCATGTATTGTTTAGTTGTTTAATTGCACAAATAATTGGCTATGGAATTGTATACGTTTTGATACAATGAAGTGTATTGTGTGATTGTGCATGGTTATGTGTTAATTGTGATAAACTTGTCAAATATATAAACTTGGTGGTGAAACTGTGAAACTGTTTGAGATGGTGTACTATTGTAAAATATAATAATTAAGGGTGTGTAGAGTTATTAGTGAAACTTATATGATACTTAACCCTAATCCTTCACTAAACCTCACACAAAAATCCAAGCACGTACTTTCACTTTCTTTGGTTCTCCCTGGCAATCATCACCATCATCATTGGCAAGATATTCATCACTTTCGATTCCGCATTTTCTCTAGAATCAACACAAGGTAAATGACTATTGATTATTTGATTGCATCAATTCTTGATTCTTGTAATATGTGTAAACCCTAGTTTTCATATGATAGTTCTATGGTTATTGGTTGAGTTCTGATGATTTAAGAAATAATGTTGATTAGTGTATGATCAATTGCCTGATGTTAAGACACCAGACATGTCAGGATGATTTAATTGATAATTGAATTGCTGCTAGACAGAATGCAATGTGATTAGGGTTCTTAGACGTGATGATATGAAAACGTAACTGTTACGATGCAAAGAACGTATGACTTTTTGTTATGACTTTTTGTTAGTCAGAGTTTTAATGAATGTGTTTGTCTGAGTTTCGTAACCTGATTTAATTGTCTGAGTTTTAAAAAGGGCATACTTGATCTGAGTTTTGATATATATACTTTAGTCCGAATTTTTATTATGTAGAGGGTCCGAATTACTTGATTGTGTGTGTGTGTCCGATCTTTATAACAAGGCAACATGGTCCGACTTTTAGATGTGATGTGTCCGAGTTCTTTATCACATGTATGTTGTCCGAATTCTTTTTAAGGCAAAGCATTAGTCCGAGTTTTGTGAGCCCACACCACATGTCCGACTTTTAAACATATGTGTATGGTCTGTGTTTTGGCAAGGACATGTTGTCCGAGTTTTGTAAATGAGGGAGGGTGGTCCGACTTTTAATACAAAGCTTAAGAGTCCGAGTTTTAACCCTTGTCACAATGGTCCGAGTTTCAAAGGGGCATGGGCCATGTCCGACCTTTGTGACCCCCATGTTGTCCGACTTTTAATTCCCAAACCCCTCTAGTCCGATTTTCAGACAAGGGAAGCCCCCCCCCCCCACACACACACACTTGTCCGAGTTTTAAGAAGGGCAAGGCCCTGTCCGAGGTTGTGTAATGATTTCTGTGGAACAATGAGTTGTATGTTAAGTGATGTGAATCTGTTAAGGTGTGTATGATTTAATTGAAGCCTCAAACTCTGTTAAACCTGTTAAGCTTATTAACGATGTTAACATGTTAAGTATGTTAACAGTGGCAATTAGGTTAACATCCACGTTAGATTAAAACTGTGTAATTAAAGACGCGACGCATGAATTATGTGATTACGATTAACTGTTTACGTGATGTATGATTCTGTATATAATCGTATGATACTGAATGCAACTGTATGATCTTGCATGTATGAATCGGTCTATGTGATATCATCCTGTACACAATAAGCACACAAAACACAGTTGCTTGAATATCAATGACTTGCAAACCCTAATTTGATGCAAACACTTACATCGTATCATGTGCAACATATCCTAGGTCGTGTGTAACGGACTAGGCATTTGATAAACCCTAGAAGCAATAACATACCGAGCAAACAAAGGTGAGTTCACACAGCCAAGGCATGGGGTTCCCAGGGTGGGAATGGGATTGAATGATTTATTCGTACATACTTAGTTAATCAAACCTAATGATATGGTCCTCGGGAGAGGAAGAGTAAAGATAAGATACGGCTAGACTTGTATACCCATTTGAACTGATCTTCGAACACACGCCAGGGGTTGGCTGCGATATTATGACTAATCATTCGCACACATGCCTTGGGAAGGCCCGCGAACTATAGATACTAAAACTTTGCAAGTAATGCCAGGGTGGCCGCGATACAAATATACAAAGTCTAGGATATTTGGGGGTATTACCCCAAATCTTCGTATACATGCCGAGAGGCCCGCGATGGAAACTAATACGATACATGGCTTAACGAACGAACATAATGCTACTCATACTATTACCATTACTGAACTATACACTGTGAACTCGCTCAACTAGTTGTTGACTCTCTGCTGCATGCCTTGCAGGACCTTAGGTACTTATGGAGCTTGCACAAGGAGGAGCAGGTCATTGTGGACAAGGATTCGTGAATGTTTGCTAGACACTTATGACATTTCAAACTATTAACTATATTGGGTTTATTCACATGCTTCCGCTACTTAAACAAAGTTTGGTTTTGAACATCAATCATGTCGTGATGAATTACATTATCTACTTTTATTATTAAATGCTGTGTTCGATATGATTGGTGGCTTGATCCTGGTCATGTCATGCTCCCAGACGGTGATACTGCGCAGGTGGATTTTGGGGGTGTGACAGATTGGTATCAGAGCCATTGGTTATAGAGAACTTGGTTTTAATATGGGAAAACGTTTTTACTAAAACCAGACTATAACCAGAACAGTGCTCTCAACGATCCACAACGACGCTTCGCTCCACGTGCAAGACTCAACCTCCTAGGTAATAAGGTTATTGTTTATTGCCTACATGCTAGAATTACATAGAACTTTGCTCCTGGTATGCTTAGATCACATTGCTCACTATATGTTATTGCTTGAGAACACTTATGTGCTTACACTCTTCTGTCATCGCACTACTCGCGAACCATTCTCACTTACGTTACATTTGCTATGAAGATCATGGCCGGATATATCAACATGACACAAGCGCAGTTGACGGCTCTCATTAACGAACGAATTGCTACTGCACTTGCAGCCATACAAGCAGGAGGTAAACCCTGCAGTCATAACTAGGATCTTTAGATCCTACACTCCTAAACCAACTCTTGTGTTTAACCTTTTCCTATTCTTATACACAATAGGTCAACACGCTCAGTCACCTGTTTACACCTTCAAAAACCTCAGGGAATGTCGACCTTGTACTTTCAGTGGAACTGAGGGAGTTGAAGACCTCCTCCATTGGTTCGAGAGGCTCGAAACTGACTTTGAGGTGCATGATTGCCCTGAGTCACGTAGATTAAAGTTTGCTACTGGAACACTCGAAGGTGCTGCGTTAACCTGGTGGGAATCACAGGTTCAAATGTTAGGGCTGGCAGCTGCTTATGCCACCCCCTGGAACGAGTTCAAGGACCTAATTAAGGAAGAATTTTGCAGTAGAGAAGTCATTCACAAAAAAGAGGTAGAGTTCCTCAACCTACAGATGGTGGGGTCTGAAATTGAAGCTTATACGAAGAGATCGAATGAATTAGCCACATTTTTTCCTACTATGGTAGACCCTCCCACCAAACGCATCGAGCTGTATCTCAAGGGTCTAGCGCCCGAAATTCAGAGTCATGTGACCGCAGCTAATCTCGGCACTATCCAGCAAGTCACTCGGCTTGCTCATCATCTCACAGACCAGGCAGTAGAACAAAACAAACTACCGAAACGTGTTAAAGCCGATACTACATGTGCATCTAGTGATAACAAACGCAAGTGGGATGAAAACCTGAGCAAGGGATTAATTTTGGTCCAGCCTCTGACGCAGCAGCAAGAGATAGATGACTACCAGAGCCCCAGACAGCAGTTTTCTAGTAGTCATGGGCACAAAAGATATCGAGGAATTCACCCATGCTGCAACAATTGTAACAGACACCACGGTGGCCAGTGCAACAAGGGTCGTTGCCAGCGGTGTCTCAAGATTGGTCATGAAGCTAAGGATTGTCGAAACTCACGTCCTGTAACTCAAGAACAACAACGACCGCCTCAATCTTCACAGAACCAGCAACTGCAACTACCAGCTCCACAGAACACACAGCAGCAGCCACAGCGTGGAAACCGGGGATGTTTCCAAGATTGATCTAAGGTCAGGGTCGAGTTATCCTCTTCCACGCATTGACGACTTATTCGACCAGTTGCAAGGGTCGAGTTACTATTCCAAGATTGATCTAAGGTCAGGGTATCATCAGCTGAGAGTCCGGGATGGGGACGTCTCCATGACAACATTCAGAACTCGCTACGGTCACTACGAGTTTCTAGTCATGCCATTTGGGCTTACGAACGCGCCTGCAGTTTTCATGGATCTTATGAACAGGGTGTGCAAACCCTATCTAGACAAGTTCGTCATTGTTTTCATCGACGACATCCTGATCTACTCCAAGAGTCAGGAGGAACACGAGCAGCACTTACGACTCATCTTGGAACTTCTTCGAAAGGAACAATTGTACACCAAGTTTTCTAAATGCGACTTCTGGCTTCGTGAAGTCCACTTCTTAGGCCATGTGGTGAACAGGGATGGGATTCATGTTGATCCGTCCAAGGTAGATTCGATCAGGAAGTGGCCTGCACCGCGTACACCGACGGAAATACGCCAATTCTTGGGTTTGGCGGGGTACTACAGACGATTCATTAAAGACTTTTCAAAGATCGCACAGCCGCTTACAAAGCTGACACAGAAAGGTGTCACCTACCGTTGGGGAGATTCCCAGGAAACCGCCTTTCAGCACTTAAAGGATAGGCTATGCAGCGCACCTATTCTCTCATTTCCAGAGGGCACGGACGATTTTGTGGTCTATTGTGACGCATCGATACAGGGGCTTGGTTGTGTATTGATGCAGCGTGACAAAGTTATTGCCTACGCTTCGCGACAACTCAAAGTTCATGAACGGAAATACACGACGCACGATTTAGAGCTGGGAGCTGTTGTTTTCGCGCTCAAGATATGGCGACACTACCTGTACGGTACCAGGTGCACTATTTACACCGATCACAGGAGTCTCGAGCATATCTTCAAGCAGAAGGAATTGAACATGCGTCAACGACGATGGGTCGAGCTACTTAATGATTATGAATGCGCTATCAAGTACGATCCAGGCAAAGCCAATGTTGTGGCTGACGCTCTCAGTCGAAAAGACACTCTACCTAGGCGTGTACGAGCTCTGCAGCTCACTATTCAGTCTGATCTTCCTGCACAGATACGAAATGCTCAGGTTGAAGCATTGAAACCAGAAAACGTCAGGGCTGAAGCTTTACGCGGCTCAAGGCAACGATTAGAACAAAAGGAAGACGGCGCCTACTATGTAACAGGACACATCTGGGTCCCACTATATGGCGGTTTATGGGAACTTGTGATGGATGAAGCTCATAATTCTCGCTACTCGGTACATCCAGGTTCGGATAAAATGTATCACGACATCAGAACTACATATTGGTGGCCTAGCATGAAGGCCCACATTGCAACTTACGTCGGTAAATGTTTGACTTGTGCGAGAGTCAAGACAGAGTACTAGAAACCCTCAGGTCTACTGCAACAACCCAGGATACCACAGTGGAAATGGGAAGAAATTTCCATCTGGGTGATCGTAGATCGACTCACAAAGTCTGCTCATTTCTTGGCTATCAAAGAAACGGATAAGTTCTCTACATTAGCAGACATCTACTTGAAAGAAGTTGTTCCGAGGCACAGGGTGCCCACCTCTATTATTTCGGATCGCGATGCACGATTCACTTCAGAACTATGGCAAGCAATGCACAAAGCTTTTGGCTCTCGATTAGACATGAGCACAACATATCACCCTCAGACGGATGGGCAGTCTGAGCGCACGATTCAAACCTTAGAAGACATGCTTCGGGCATGTGTTATCGATTTCGGCAACAACTGGGAAAAACACCTCCCTTTAGTGGAGTTTTCGTACAATAACAGTTACCACACCAGCATACAAGCCGCTCCATTCGAGGCATTGTACGGGCGTAAATGCCGGTCACCTCTCTGTTGGGCAGAGGTGGGGGATAGTCAGATTACAGGTCCAGAAATGGTAGTTGATGCTACTGAACGAATAGCACAAATACGACAACGCATGGCGGCAGCTCGTGATCGCCAGAAAAGCTACGCGGATAAGCGTAGGAAGCCATTGGAATTTCAGGTCGGGGACCGGGTTTGACTTAAAGTCTCACCCTGGAAGGGTGTGGTTCGATTTGGTAAACGAGGCAAGCTCAATCCACGGTATGTTGGACCGTTCGAAATCACTGAAAGAATAGGCAAAGTAACCTACAGACTAAACGTACCAGCTGAACTCGGTGCAGTTCACAACGTATTCCATGTGTCGAATCTGAAGAAGTGTCTGTCAGATGAGACCCTCATAGTTCCTTTCAAGGAACTCACTATCGACGAGCGGTTACAGTTCTTCGAGGAACCAGTTGAAATCACGGACCAGGATGTTAAGGTCCTCAAACACAAGAGAATCCCTCTTGTCCGAGTTCGTTGGAACTCCAAACATGGCCCAGAGTACACCTGGGAACGCGAAGACCAGATGACAGAAAAGTATCCCCAGTTATTCGGAACCAATGCAACCACTACTGAGACTGAAGCTACTACTGCGGAATTTCGGGACGAAATTCCAAATCAACGGGGGGATGATGTGACACCCCAGGAAAACCAGTAAACGATACAACTTACCTAGCTTCCTCAGTAACCGCATGCTAAATTTCGAGACGAAATTTCTTTTAAGTTGGGGATAATGTGACAACTCGAATTTCCAAGATTCCTATTTCGCATTTATTGCACGTTCATGTATTGTTTAGTTGTTTAATTGCACAAATAATTGGCTATGGAATTGTATACGTTTTGATACAATGAAGTGTATTGTGTGATTGTGCATGGTTATGTGTTAATTGTGATAAACTTGTCAAATATATAAACTTGGTGGTGAAACTGTGAAACTGTTTGAGATGGTGTACTATTGTAAAATATAATAATTAAGGGTGTGTAGAGTTACTAGTGAAACTTATATGATACTTAACCCTAATCCTTCACTAAACCTCACACAAAAATCCAAGCACGTACTTTCACTTTCTTTGGTTCTCTCTGGCAATCATCACCATCATCATTGGCAAGATATTCATCACTTTCGATTCCGCATTTTCTCTAGAATCAACACAAGGTAAATGACTATTGATTATTTGATTGCATCAATTCTTGATTCTTGTAATATGTGTAAACCCTAGTTTTCATATGATAGTTCTGTGGTTATTGGTTGAGTTCTGATGATTTAAGAAATAATGTTGATTAGTGTATGATCAATTGCCTGATGTTAAGACACCAGACATGTTTGGATGATTGAATTGATAATTGAATTGCTGCTAGACAGAATGCAATGTGATTAGGGTTCTTAGACGTGATGATATGAAAACGTAACTGTTACGATGCAAAGAACGTATGACTTTTTGTTAGTCAGAGTTTTAATGAATGTGTTTGTCTGAGTTTCGTAACCTGATTTAATTGTCTGAGTTTTAAAAAGGGCATGCTTGATCCGAGTTTTGATATATATACTTTAGTCCGAATTTTTATGATGTAGAGGGTCCGAATTACTTGATTGTGTGTGTGTGTCCGATCTTTATAACAAGGCAACATGGTCCGACCTTTTAGATGTGATGTGTCCGAGTTCTTTATCACATGTATGTTGTCCGAATTCTTTTTAAGGCAAAGCATTAGTCCGAGTTTTGTGAGCCCACACCACATGTCTGACTTTTAAACATATGTGTATGGTCTGAGTTTTGGCTAGGACATGTTGTCCGAGTTTTGTAAAGGAGGGAGGGTGGTCCGACTTTTAAAACAAAGCTTAAGAGTCCGAGTTTTAACCCTTGTCACAATGGTCCGAGTTTCAAAGGGGCATGGCCCATGTCCGACCTTTGTGACCCCCATGTTGTCCGACTTTTAATCCGCAAACCCCTCTAGTCCGATTTTCAGACAAGGGAAGCCCCCCCCACCCCACACACTTGTCCGAGTTTTAAGAAGGGCAAGGCCCTGTCCGAGGTTGTGTAATGATTTCTGTGGAACAATGAGTTGTATGTTAAGTGATGTGAATTTGTTAAGGTGTGTATGATTTAATTGAAGCCGCAAACTCTGTTAAACCTGTTAAGCTTATTAACGATGTTAACATGTTAAGTATGTTAACAGTGGCAATTAGGTTAACATCCACGTTAGATTAAAACTGTGTAATCAAAGACATGACGCATGAATTATATGAATACGATTAACTGTTTACGTGATGTATGATTCTGTATATAATCGTATGATACTGAATGCAACTGTATGATCTTGCATGTATGAATCGGTCTATGTGATATCATCCTGTACACAATAAGCACACAAAACACAGTTGCTTGAATATCAATGACTTGCAAACCCTAATTTGATGCAAACACTTACATCGTATCATGTGCAACATATCATAGGTCGTGTGTAACGGACTTAGACATTTGATAAACCCTAGAAGCAATAACATACCGAGCAAATCAAGGTGAGTTCACACAGCCAAGGCATGGGGTTCCCAGGGTGGGAATGGGATTGAATGATTTATTCGTACATACTTAGTTAATCGAACCTAATGATATGGTCCTCGGGAGAGGAAGAGTAAAGATAAGATACGGCTAGACTTGTATACCCATTTGAACTGATCTTCGCACACACGCCAGGGGTTGGCTGCGATATTATGACTAATCATTCGCACACATGCCTTGGGAAGGCCCGCGAACTATAGATACTAAAACTTCGCAAGTAATGCCAGGGTGGCCGCGATACAAATATACAAAGTCTAGGATATTTGGGAGTATTACCCCAAATCTTCGCATGCATGCCGAGAGGCCCGCGATGGAAACTAATACGATACATGGCTTAACGAACGAACATAATGCTACTCATACTATTACCATTACTGAACTATACACTGTGAACTCGCTCAACTAGTTGTTGACTCTCTGCTGCATGCCTTGCAGGACCTTAGGTACTTATGGAGCTTGCACAAGGAGGAGCAGGTCGTTGTGGACAAGGATTCGTGAATGTTTGATAGACACTTATGACATTTCAAACTATTAACTATATTGGGTTTATTCACATGCTTCCGCTACTTAAACAAAGTTTGGTTTTGAACATCAATCATGTCGTGATGAATTACATTATCTACTTTTATTATTAAATGATGTGTTCGATATGATTGGTGGCTTGATCCTGGTCATGTCACGCTCCCAGGCGGTGATACTCCGCAGGTGGATTTTGGGGGTGTGACATATGATTTCGCTCCAAGGACACAGATACATTACAAGCGAAAAAAACAGTTTCAGGCGAAATCTGATCTTAACACATTTGGGCGGAATCAGTCACTTGGGGTTTCGCTCCAGATGACAAAATGTCATGTGGAGCGGAATCACATCAAATATCCAATATTTTGATTCCGTGCCCTGATCTAACCTTGACTAGACTCGACATAAGACGTAGGCGACAGGCGGATGCACCAACAAACTCCCCCTCGGATGTTGATGGAGTCTTCAGTGTCGAGTCTTCGGTTGTCAATCTTCAGTCTTTATTAGTCTTTGTTCTTCTCTGAAGTATTTGTCATTGCAAGAATCCTCATTCTCTATCTCTCTCTAATGCAGTTCCAGTATCAAAACTGGCTCTAACTGCTTTATCAACATTGTCTTCAGACTCCCCCTCTCAATCTACTGGGATCTTAGTTTGGAATTTTTCACATTCAGGATCTTTTCCTAGCTCTTATCCTGCAAATCTCTTCCCAACACATAAGTTTCTTCAAAGATTAAATCTTTAAACTTTGGAAACTTTTTTCAATAAACATTCAATAATAATTCAATAATGATTTGTTCTCTGAAAATCCCACTTGTAAACATACCATCTTTATACACTCTCTCCCAAACCTATTCTTCATGTTTAGCACTTAGAATTTCGAAAATTAGCTTCTCAACATCAGTCGTCGAAAATCTTTTTGAATTTTCAAAATTTATGCTAAAACACACTAAAATCTTTTGGGATTTTATGAAAGAAAATAAATGCAGAAAAGTAACAATAGTAAAGAAACAATTTACAGACAATATTTTTGTGAGTTCGTGCAAGAGGATCATATCAGTTTTTGAGACAAAATCACTAATACCTTTAAGCTTGATTTCATTTTAAGTTCTAAACAATTCACCTAGATTGTCAGTATATTGGTCCTCTTAAATTTTCACACAAAGTTCAACTGTTCCAAGATACAAAATTAATATTTTGCGGACTTAAACTTACTCGCGTGTCCCACCACTTGTATATAGTCCCGTATCCAGATCCTAATATTTAGTCTTACAGGTGAGTATACCACAGATGATATCTGTGAATGGGGTTAAATTGTGAGGGCCGTGAGAGCTCAGATCGATACTTCCGTATACGCAGAGAGATGACGGCTTCGACTTTTCGGTGTGTCCCCTTTAGAGGATCTTTTGTTTCAATAGTAGTGATTATCAATTTTATTGTTTCATCAACTAGCTGAGGGCGATGCTTATATAAGCTTTTGCAGAAAGCATTATCCGGGGACTAGGTCAGTATTTCCATACAGCAGAAGTCCCGAGATAATACCCCAGATATCACTGAGCATAAAGACCTAGTATCTCAGAATAAGGGACCTTTCAAACAAGATTTCGGGGGTTACCCATATATCCAAGAAGTTGTTCCCCACAAAATAAGCAAGTTTGAGATTTATGTTTATATCTCGTCACAATCTACTGAATGTGCAAAACCTACTGACGCATCCACAGTGAGATTGTTTATTACATATTTAACTTTACAATTCTTTAGCGTGTTGTGATAGTCCACTGATGTACTATCATTTCCTCTTTTATGCAACAAAAACTCATTTTTCATTTTATCATGTTTTTGGCTTTTACAATTTTCTAATGTTTTTGGATTTTCTAAAAAATTCTTACTCCCCCTAAAATTCAAAAACATTTAAAGAAAATTGAAAACAAACTGTACAGAAATGTGACAATTGACATTGAATCGCTTCAATTCTCCATTCGTTTGGCATAAACAATCAGAACTCCCCCTCACAACAAACTATTTTCCCATAATGATTTCAAAACACTTAAGTTTGTATAAATCAAAATGGTTTTTCCGGAAAATAAGTTTTGTTGATTTTACCACTTGTAAAGTTTTGGGGACCAAATCATCACTTTGTTTGCCAATATTTTGAATGATAGTTAACTCAAGTTCAATATAATGACCTTGATTAACCACTTGTAGGATCAACCTGGATCAAATTCTGAACCACTTGTAAAAAACAACAATCATACATATCAAACCTGTTTTTCAACCAATTACCATCTGTTGGTTGAATTCTCAAGTTGCCGACTCCTACTCCACACTTACAAACCTGGGAGTTCCGGCAAGCCCTGCTTAATTTTCAAACACATATTAAGAAAGATGCCGATTCATGATCCACGATTACCAACTTGGGATCTCCAGCAAGTCAGGTTTTTACTCTTTGAAAAATATGTCCACCCAAGCCTGACCTTCCTTGGGTGAAACATCCTCTTCATCTTCAACTTTACTTTCAACAGACTTGTGAACACTTCTTTTGGCAGCATAAAATTCTTTAACATCTTTGGCCTGACCACTGACCATTTTGCCAAAAATACGTTTCACATTTCCGTTGAAAGTCTTTTCAACATCAAATTTCTTCTTGTCAGAATAAAATTGATTTGAAATTTCAACTTTCCCAATTTTAGATTTCAAATTTTCAGCATTCAGTGGTGGAAAGTTCTCATCATCCACTGTCAAAACAGATTTTTCAACTTTTCTTTCAACACGTGGCTCCTCTGATTTTGTGGAATCAGATTCATCACCAGAACTGTTACATGAACCTTTAACAACCCATTTTTTATTTTTCAAATCTTCTTTTCTTTTTAAAACATTCTTTGAACATTCTCCCTTTTCAAAAGTTGAATTTTCAAAGCCTGTAAACTTTCGGGTTTTCAGTTCAGTGTTATCCATAACTTTCTCTTTCAATTTACCAGAGACTTCTTGTTTTGGTTTGAATGTTTTCGGACAATTCCTAGCAACATGACCAGCAGTCTTGCACTGAAAACAGGTTCTGGTTTCTAACTTCTTTGGAACAGCATTCTTCTTCATATCCTCTTGCTTTTTGGCAAGGAATTCTTGAATTGTCTGCTTCCTGGATGCTTGTTCTTTCTCAGCCTCTGTTGTTTTTCCTGAAACAAACACAGTTTTTGGTTTATAAACTTTTTCATTTTTATAATTTTTCGATTGATTGAATCCTAATCCTTTCTTTTTGAAATTACGATTATGGTTTGATTTCTTTTGGAAACTATAACCACAATTGTAACCCATTTTCTTCTTAATTCTTTGTTGTTCTCTTGAAGTGTATTGTTTAGGTTTTCCAGAAAGATTTAAATATTTTATTTCAGAAATATTAATTTATGTGATTTTGAAAACCTTGTTAATCATTTCAAGTTTAACACTTCTTATTGGAAAAATCTCATCGGAATATAATTTGTCAGAATCTTTCAAAGTATATGCTACTTTGATTGGTTCGTCATTCAAACTAGATTTCGATAGCAAAAATTATGTATCATAAACCCGTTTGTCCTTTTTGATTGTTGGCTTTGACGTATCGGACTCTGACTTTGACTCGGGTTTTGACTCCGGTTTTGACTCCTCACTATCATCTTTACCCAACACCTGATCGACCACACTTTTTATCAACTTTGACTCATGATCAGTATCGGATGATGTGTACGTGACATCAATATTTTCTGGCAAGTTATCCGACGGCCTAGACTCCCATTGTAAGTTAATTGCCTTTTTAACTCTCTCAGAATTTGGATTTCGAAGTGAATATCCATTTTTGACCGGGGGCGGACATTTGTGATAGACAACACTTGGTTTCTTACCAGACATCTCCACTTTATCTTCTTCTTTTGTCACTGACTTCTTTTCTTCTGAAGTCTTCACTCCTTCAAACGTCTTCAATTCCTCCACGATCGGATAAATCCTGTCAACAACAAAAGTAGAACATGAGTAACTATGCAATAAATTGCTAACTCTCTCAGTTTCTATTTTCTGTGTTGTCAGCTTCAGTTCCAGATCAGCACATTTCTTTATGTAAAAGTTGACATCATCAAGCTGTCTTATGTAAGCTCCTTTAAGTGTATTCATTGCTACAGCTTGTTCACTGTTTGACTCAGTGTACTTGTTGATCTCTCTGTTCATTGTATCGTATGATTCTTTTAATCTGTTAATGTTATGTAACAATTCGTTGTTTTGCTTGATCAACGAGTCACAATTCACACACTTTTCAGAAACTTTGACTGCTTCAGTATCAACTTTGATCTCAAACTTTGGAACTTCTTTAACTGTTCTATTTGATTGGAAAAATTCATTTCTTCTCTTTCTTTCAGCTTCAGCTTCAGCTTTTAACCTTTCTTCTTCCTCTTCTTCTTCTTCTTCTTCAAATTTTCTCCATTTTTCTTCTTCAGCTTCCCTGACCTTTCTGACTTTTTCTGCCCATTTCAGATCATAAGCATTAGCAATAAAAGCTTTAACATCTGTCGTCCCTTTTGACATCTCTTTGTTCATTAATTCTTGATCTGGGCAAAAATTGTCCCAATTGAAGCCTTCAGCCAACTTCTCATCTTCTTGATCTGCCAGACATACTTTGCTGTTTGTTGGAATGTATTTATCCCAACTAAATTCACCATCTTTTCCCAAACAAGCTCTCTTTTTATCTTCAATCACCCTTCCATGTGCAGTTTGTGCTTGATGTGATGCCTGTTGTTGTTGCTGATACGATTGTTGCATGACTTAATGATAAATCGCCTTTTTGTGGTAGTCGTTGTTTCCAAAAGGATTCTGGGCTCCACTAGCTTCACGATTTGTGCACTCCCTCTTGAAATACCCCTTTTCCCTGCAACGAAAACACGTAACTTTAGATTTATCAAAGCCTAAAGTTGAAACATTTGCATCACAGAAATCATCTCTTCCCGTAATTTGTTTAAACTTCTCAGCTCATCTCAACACACTAGCCATGCACCATTTAATGTCCATTAACTCCATTTCCTCGGCATCAATTTGATCGTAATCCTCTTTCGTGAGCATTGGATTACCGATCTTTCCGGCCACAAAACTACTATATGATTCTAAAACCATTCCCAACAAAGACATTTGATTTTTAGCAACTTCTTCAGTATAATCTTGATCATTTTAAAGACTTAGAACAATATTGCATTGAAGTTTTCTTCCATTCTTTGTTACTGAAATGTTTTGATCGAATGATGGAAATGATGAGAATCTTGTAGAGCTGCTTGATCCCTGAGATGTTTTTTCAGAAGAACCTTTTGCATTATAAGCTGTTTCAACTTTCAGAGAAAAATTTGTCTTTTCAGTAACACCACTCTTGAAATACAAGTTGATGTCTTGTTCTCCATCGTAGTTCTTCATTCTGGCAATTTTTCGCTGCTCCATATCTCTTGAGCTTCCAGGTGTTTGATGAACTCTCCCAGTGTCAGCTTCTTATACTCTTTTCTGTTGTTTCTCAGCATCATCAGAAAAGTTCCCCAGATTTCATGTGGCAGCGCATCTGCAAGTTTTTCAATCAATTCATCAGTATCTTTTTTAATACCAAGTTTCGACATATTTCTCACCAAGTTACAATATCTTTCTATAATTTGCTTGGTGTTTTCAGATTTCAAACCACGGAATAAATCGAATTCTTTCTTCATGAGCGACATCTTGTTTTTCAGCATATCATCACTTCCTATAAATTTTGCTTCCAGTTCAGTCCAGATTGAATGAGCAGTTCCATCATGTTGAAGCAGGATTAAAATGTCCTCTTTGATTGCTTGCTGAAGCAGACTCACCATCAATTTTTCATATCTATATTTCTTTTTCTCTTCAATACTCATTTCTCTAATTGTTTGCTGAACACCATTCGTTGTGGGTCTAACATATGGTTCTTCAGTGTGTTCCCACGCATCCAAGTGATAAGTTTCAACCCAATTTCCAAATCGTTCAGACCATGCATTGTAATCATCAATATCCATGAGCTTAGGCGGTTTCTGAGACGTCCCGGTTTCATTTTCAAGTAAAGCATTCTGAGTGATTGTAATCGGACTAGAAAAGGCGTTATAAAATTCGTTATCCATGTTCTAAAGTTTACAAGTTCACAAAATCCCAAGTTTCAGGTGAGATCAATGTTCTGGAGCGAAATAGCAACAATGCAATTTCAGGCGAGATCAGCTTTTGGAGCGAAATCAACTAGATGACCGTAGGAGCGAAATTAACTTTGAGCTATGGAGCGGAATCACTTTCTGAGCAAAATCAAGTGTCAAATACGAGCGAAATCACCATGACGTCACAATTTGCACGAACAGTTTGAAGCGAAACCCTCAAAATTCAAGTGTTTAAGTCGATTTTAGCTTTGAAACTTTCAAGGAATTATTAATACATGATTACGAGTGCCATGTGTGAAATTGAGCCGATTTACCGAGAAAAGTTTTCAAAATTAAGAAAGAAGGTGTAGAAAATCAGAAAATGCAGCTGAAATGGCAAGAACTCTTCCTCCTGAGCTCTGATACCATTTGTAGGATCGTGTAGTGACCCAGACGAGTCTATCAGAAGAGTCTTATCCAAAACAAGAGGCGGAAACTAATGTTTTGGTGCGATTACAGCTATATTCACTTTCAAATGTTGTTTGTATTGATCACTGAAACGATTACAAGCTCTGACAACACTTTAGCGGCACTTCGTGGCTCACTGGAAGAAAACACCTAGAACTATGTATCTGATTTCGCCCCTAATGACACCTATATATAGGGTTTATGATTTCGCTCCAAGGACACAGATACATTACAAGCGAAATCAACTAAAATAGTTTCGGGCGAAATCTGATCTTAACACATTTGGGCGGAATCAGTCACTTGGGGTTTCGCTCCAAATGACAAAATGTCATTTGGAGAGGAATCACATCAAATATCCAATATTTTGATTCCGTGCTCTGATCTAACCTAGACTAGACTCGACATAAGACGTAGGCGACAGACGGATGACCCAACAGGTATGAATTTGAGTTTTTTGAGGTTTGGTCATCGAACACATGTCCAACGGTTCAAACGTCATGGTGTCAGTGGCGCCGGAATCAAATATCCAGGACTTGTTTTTTTCATAATTGGTTGCCATATTAACTTTTCCAATACTCAAGGGGCGGTGTGATTTCATGTTGAAAAAAAAAAGTTTGGCTCCAATAATATAAGAAAGGGTATTAATAGGTAAAAGAAAAAAAAACAAAAATATTTGAGTGAAAAAGAGATATTTTCGTGTAGATGGATAAGACCCCTTTTTCAACCCTTTAACCCTTTCTTTCACACATTTTCTGTTTACCACAAAACCACACGAATATATAAAGTGGATATGGGTAATAACCAAAAAACAATCAAACACACATCTATGTGTGTTCGGAGAAACAGAACGGGGAATGATCTGCAGCGGCACCTCCCTCTTCTCCGGCAAGGCCTCCTCCTCCGGCTATTACCAAACTGAAAGAAGTAGAGAAGAAGGCTCGATGAGTCACGGAAGAACCAGGGTACCGGGTTTTCTGTTTAAACCGAAGGGTGTCGGATGGAGGCTCAGATCTGTTCGGTTTGGTTCTGACCGGTGGCTGTTCGGGGTTTAGAAAAATGTCTACGGTGGTTCTCAGAGGTGGGTTTGTTTTTTGATTTTGGGAGTTTGGTTTGAGTTGAGTTTTTTTTGAGAATTTTTCTGGCAGAGGTTGTAAAGGAGCAATGGTTTCAAGAATCAGAAACCTGCTCTCTTACCATGTTGTAAATCAGAGAAGATTACGGAAAACTTGTATTTCATAATTTTTGTGTACATCTCAGAAACACAGCACGACCACTTATATAGCTTACAAATGAAAAAATAAAAGGAAATAGTGCATAGGATCCGGCTGTTGATTTGCTATCAATTTGCAGCTGTCACCTCCTTATTTTTGTTAAGGATGTGACGGTCTCTAATTTTTCTCCGAAGTTTGACTTCCCTTTCTAACACTCTCTCCTCTCAAATCCCCAATCCACAAATCCAATCTTTCTGTTTTATATGATGTCTCTCTATCAATTTTGATTGATTTCAAAATCTTTGAACCACCAGCACACCACCTATTGAGAAGGCCCCCTTCATCCTCGTTCAACAACCCTTCATCCTTATTCAACAGCCCCTACGGATTTTAGGTTGGAGAGTATTTATTTAAATATTAGTAATTACTAATATTTTGTTGCAATATGACGCTCTATCATAGGCTATATATCTTTACTAGGTTATCACCCATGAATACTCACGGGTTGTGAATCTTTTTATCTAAAAAATAAATATACATATATATATGTAGAGAAAGTATAATGTACTTCACGCCTTAACGTACATTAACGTACTTCACGAAATATATAACATGCGTAATTATTTTTTTGACCAAAATAACGTGCGTGATTTTGGATCCCATGCGTGATTATGTGGTCCCATGCATGATTATGTGGTCTCATGCGTGATTATATGTTCCATGCGTGATTATACCCCTGATCCAACGTTACCATTGTCTCCTACGTGAAGTATGATAAGCCGTGAAGTATGTTAACCTTTCTCTATATATCGTACATTACGGCTTAACGTACTTCAGGTACAACAACGTGCGTGATTTGTTCTATAACATGCGTGATTAATGTTTTCAATATGTGTGATTATTGTGTTTCAACATGCGTGATTTTGGATTTTTGAGTTATAACGTGCGTGATTTTAAAATGAATGTGCGTAATTACCTGTCGTACGTGATGTACGTTAAGCCGTATTGTACATTAACCTTCCTCTATATATGTGTGTGTATATATATATATATATATTAATAAATGAAAATTGCATGATGAATAAGGTAGATTAATAAATGATTACAACGTCTGTAAAATTAAACAGTTATAAAATATAATACTGAGAAAAACAAAGTTGTTTTCTAATCCATTATATCATAGCTAAAAGAATATTAAATAACTTAAGCGGAAACTTCTTCTTTAACTTCTTCTTTAACACGTGCAAGACGTCGTTCAGGAATACGGACCAAAGCTTCTGTCCCTTTAAAAAGTATCATATCAAACTTTGACCCGGAAATCATGTCGAAGATAATAAAGTGTTCATCTTGAATTTTCATGTGTTCTTTGATGCGATTCCATCCGGTAGTCATATAAAAACTTTCACCATGTTTTTCAATAATAACTTGCCATGTATAGTTAGGAAAAACAGTTATACTAACATGTTTTGGTAGGTATTATGTTCTTTGAAATACTTTGAAAAGAAAAGTAATCAATAACATGAGAAATCGATCAACGAACCATCTTTGACCATCAATATTCTTTGTACGAAGATTCTTAACCCAAGTATTTCCTTTAAGAACTTTGATCTTTATTTTAGAAAACTCATCTAACCTACCTAAGTCAGTAACTAACTTGAGAAGGATCTACATTTGATAACAACATTAAAAATACGTAAATTTTATTAAATAAAAAACAGTAAAAGATTAAAAAAATAAAGGTAAAACAGGATAATATAATACCAATTGATGAGTTACTGTCATTGCAAAAAGAAAGGATAGTTAGGATCCTCACTAAGTTGTAGATAACCTTCGACATTGCTAATATGTTCGTATTCTTGCTGAATCAAATGAGTGTTGTTTAACAAAAGTTGACGACCATGTTTATTGAATATCATAATATTAAAATGTGTCGCATCCTTGATTTGTATTTATAAAAGAACATTGCAAAATCATACTTAAAAAAAAGGTAACAAAAGTTGACGACCATGTTTATTGAATATCATAATATTAAAATGTGTTGCATCCTGATTTGTATTTATAAAAGAACATTGCAAAATCATACTTAAAAAAAGGGTTATACATCAAATATTGACAAACTTGAGAAATATTTTACAAATACTAAGTAAAAAGTTGGTTATTTTTCGTCCATATATTAACCAAAATTGTAAAACATTAAATACACATAAAACTCAAATTTAACTATAAAAATTTATGATGGAAATTATTATTATTATTATGTAAATGTATATGGAATATACCAAAATCTTTTCTTGAGTAAATCGAATCCCTTCTACGAAAAGAACCATCTAAGAGGTATGACGATAGTATTTTAACTGTTGAACTCCAAGCTGCATGTTGAAGAAATATCAAAACAAACCTCTTTAGTTATGAGTTCCAACAAATGTAATTACCTAGTAAAAAAGTACAATAAGTTGAAGAAAATAAGATGTCATATTATTATGTAACATATTACTACTAAGTTGCTTATTATAGTTATGTAGTCCAAGGTTTTTGGTGATTACTACTAAGTTGCTTATTATATTTATGTAGTCCAAGGTTTTTGGTGTTTACGGAATTGTAGTCATCAAAAAATTTTATACAATATCTCTGTAATAGATCAAGAAAATAAGATACCATAAAAACCGGTTCGCTAATAAAGCCTAATCTATAAATCTTCAAATTACCCTAACTATACATTATAAATTAACAACTTAATTTAAAAACATAAAATAACTCATACAAATACATATGTTAAATGATGTTAAAATAAACAATAAACTAAAAACAATTGAAAATGTTGAAATAGTTAAAAAAAACTACCACAATTACTAAAGAAAATATAATAATGTTTTCTAAACATTAAAATTGGTAACAACGATTTTATGAGATTTCAAATTTCTTGATCTACTGCAAACAAAGCATCTTTTGACTCTTGGACCATTTAAAAACAACCATTTTGCCCCATGGAACTCTCCATTGTTTCATGACATCACCCCAATTGACAGCATTATATCTATAACAAACAACAAATAATAATTGTAGATGAGAATTAAATAAAAGATAAAACACATTATAAATAAATTAAAAAACCATGTAGTATCTAAATCCACTTCTTCTGTTGATATCTTCAATTCCCCTTCACCTCCACCAATCATCTTAATGGTTATATTTGAATTGTTCTATAAAACGGCAACAATTACGATGTGTTCAGAGAGCCACTACAAAATAGTAATAAAAAATTTAGTACATAATTAAAAACATACAAAAAGATATTTGCAACCAAAATAATTTAGGATTTGTATATAATTAAAATCATACAAAAAGATATTTGCAACCATAATAAAAGGATGATTCCTTTGCAAGGAGAAGACCATCCTTTTAGACTGAAGTTTGATGTGACTATCCAGCCTTTAAACATTCAAACAAAACACCATTCCAATCCAAAAGTTGGAATGGACCTCTGCTATCCTTCCTATTATTAGCACAAACAGCAAATCGTATTACTCTCAAATTTCAAATAATGAAAAGGATGATGAAGCAACTCTTCTATTCAAGTTCAACCCATACGCCATTTTACAATACACATTTAGTTGCTAATTAAAGTCTAAAAGTAAGACATTTAGTTTATTAAAGAGCTTAAAATATAATTATATATAATCACAGACATTAAATAATTTTTTTGACACTTTTTTTAATTATCTCTACTAAACGGATAAACTAAAGAAAAAAAGTAAGAAACAGTTGGATGTTAGAAGCAAATTTTATAAAAAAAAACACCACCTAAAGAGTAAGACACAATTATTCGGTCATAACAATAGTTTTGATTCTTTTGAAAACTCAAGGCAACTTTTTTGGTAATCGATTACGATTAAAAAATGAAATCGAGGCAACTTATTATTGATTATTTATTGTTTACTTAGGTTCCTGGTCGCTTCGGTTGGGTTCGATAATTGAGTTCGGGTTGGGTATGTCAAACATTCTTACTAAAGCTATGAGTTTCTTTCTCCCTAATTTATCTTAACCTGCTTTTATGTTTTTAATCGTAAGCAACTAAGATGACCAAAAACAACCTAACCTAAACTCGATTACTGAACCCAGCCCCATCTAAACAAAAAAGTGAATTTATTTTCCCTTTTTTTATTTTAACCAGGTGTCTCAAACTATGAGTTCCATTTTTTACTTCTTATATACCCGGTGCCATTTTAACTGTATTCAATAACCAAAAGTAACCCAAATTGGGTTTAGGACTACAATGGTCAGTTTTCAATATTTTTTTTTACATTTAATCGGGTTTGGGTATGTCAAGAAATTCAGGTTTTTGTGTACTCGGTTTTCGGGTGGCTTTGGGTCAGTTTTTTTTATCATAGGTAATTCCTCATCTTAGGGATGAGCAAATGATATCGGGTATCGGTACCGAATTTACCGAACCGGGTACATTTTCAATACCGATTCGGTTTGACATTTTTTTAAAAATTAACAGTTTTAGTTCAGCTACATTACTTAGTTAAGCTCACTTTCTAATAGCTATAAAATTATTAAAAGCCTGTTTAAACTACTTATGCCTAACCGTTCGACAATATGATCTTTTTAATTATGAGAATTTGTGCTTCTTTCTTTAAAGCAATCCCCTTTTACCCATATCCACTATGAGTTAAATAACTTGTTTGGACCTGAACATATACTAATCCCAACCAAAGTGAACCGGTTCAAAATCACAGTGACCAATGAAAACAAAAACAGGAAAATAATGAACAATTAAAGTATATATCAAATCACCTATATATTATGTATATAATCTGTATACCTTTTTTGCTCGCATGTGTAAGAGATTACTTCGTGCCGGTGTAAAGATATCAGCCGAAATATAAGCAAGACACAAAGCTTCCATAGACTAAGAATTGATCAAATAAGGGCTTATGTTTGTCATTTATTAACTATATTCAAATATTAAAGAAGATTAGTAAATGGAGAACATTAGTGAGCAACATCTAAACAATTACGTTCATTGAAAAGAGATTTAACTGATAATGACTGCATGATTGAAGATCAAGTTACCCTGATGATCTCTGCATTGGTGGATCACATGAGGTAGGCCAATTCAAGAAAACCGTGTTGCAGATAGGAGATAGTGCGACCTTAATCTGTGGGTTTGTTAACAAAAAATAAAGTGAATAACCACCATTACACCATAAAAGTTAGCATTGAATGAAAATACAACATACCTTCAAACACACTTCATGCTCTACTTTTAACTATTTGTCATTGCTCCTCTTCAAGCTCTTTTAAAGATCTTCAATCCTTTTTTCCATGAACTTAATATCCTAAATCATCATGTACAGGAAAACCAATATAAGGAATGTAAATCTATTATATAAAACAAAAGGAACTCAATACAATTCATAATATTTGTCCAATTAAAACATTTCCTTGCTACTCATCAACTTATTCGTAAAGCTTACCAACATTATGCTCAAAATTAAAAAAAAAAATCGTACATAATTGTTTGAATTAACCGGTGAAGATAACCACAGTAATAATCTTAGTCATGACTTTAATTTCATATTCATACCAAATAAGAGCATATTGACAACAAAAACACATGGGAATTTGATATACATATGAACAATTTCAATATTCCATTCACCTTACATAATGGAAGAAAAATTATGACGTATGAAAAGTGAAATTTAACGAACCTTTCATGACATTATAGATGGTGTTGTTAAGATTACCAGGTGATGTGTCTCGTCTAGATTGCAACCATCTAGGTGGTGGCGGAAGGTTATGTATACAGGCCCTGCAATGATTACTCACTCAAATTAATTTATGATCAATTTATTGTACATTTCTTCAATAAAAAAGAACAGGTTGCATAAAAATACCTTTCAAGTAAATCCATAATCTCATAGTAAAACACCAAGAAATCAAGAGCCACCTAAACGAACAACGTGTATGAAGAGCTTCCATCAATTCATCCACTATTGAGATGTATTCTTCTCCTTCGAACCTTCGTTCTCTTAGTCCCAAATCTATTAAAGATTATTCAGTTCAATTGAGTTAGTCGTAACTTATGTGGGGAATGTTTTAAATTTGTGTAAGTGTATGTGTGGTTACTTACAGAGACGATCTTTTAGAAGCTTTTCATTGTTGGTGCCAACATCAAGCATAATAGGAAGGACCTGTGATAGCAAGATAGGATACCAACCATCATTAAATCTGATGTTATGCATGACAATATTAAAGATAGACTTTAGGAAACATTCATCCGGTTTGACATGGCCCCTTTTGGGATGCTTTTTGACCCGTTTGAGATTCAACACAACTCAGAATAGCATAAGAGCTATGTCGAACATTTAGGAATTAGTAGTTTAAACAGGCGTTTAATAATTTAATAGCTATTAGAAAGTGAGCTTAACTAAGTAATGTAGCTGAATTAAAACTGTTAGTTTTTATAAAATGTCAAAAGTCGGTACCGAATCTGTACCGAAAATGTACCCGGTCCGGTAAATTCAGTACCGGTACCCGATACCATTTGCTCATCCCTAAGATGAGGAATTACCTCTGATAAAAAAACTGACCCAAAGCCATCCGAAAACCAAGTAGACAAAAACCTGAATTGTAAGCATTACCATGTCTACCTGAATAATTTTTTTACGATTATACTAAGTTAATTAAAATCAATATTAACACATACACGCTTTTAGGATTCATGTTATACCTTAGCAGCTGGCCAGTTATAGATTATTGACATCATCTCTCCTTTATCTTTTGCACTCAAGTACATTCCATGTGGGCGTCTAAACAATCCTGAATAGTTTTGGCATACCAAACCTACTGTAAGAGTGTAAATTATTGGAGCTATATCTTTAATGTTGTTAATCAGCTGAAAACAAAATATACAACATTATACATCAATACATTATGTTCAATCATTCATATGGTACGCTGTTTGTTAGTAAACATACTTTGTAGTATAATTTCCCATTCCTGTCATGTAGTCTATTCAAGATCCTCCATCAACTCAAAACATTGCACTACGGATGAATCAAGAATCAAAAGAATTGATTCAGTTACCCTTTTGAGTATTGAAATGGCGAGCCCACCTACTACCAACCCACCTTGAGTTAATGACCTTTGCCATATTGCGCGGCTTCTCAACACCATCATGCATCTGAGTCTTGAACACCATTTTGCAAACCCAGCGGTGGGTCTTCATCTTGACAATCATCAGCCCGGCCATAAGCATAGCCAGACAGCCCAGGATGGCACCCGCAAAACCGGCCTCCTGCATCAAAATTTTGTAATTAATCTGGGCCATAAAGCTTAAAGTGGGCTCCATCTCAATAGCACAAAACAAACATAACTCCGACCAAGCCCGGGCCTTCAACAGATGATTAAAATCCCAGCCTAGCCGCCCCATACAGGTCTCCTCACAGCCTCGTATGTCCCGGTAGTAAACCCGAAATCCACCCAGCAAGCCCAGATAACCAAACAGAACGCCTATATGAATAATGAACAGGGCGAGAATCTTGCCGCAACCACTGTGGATGTAACAAAGGCTGAGAAACCCCAAACGTCTTGTTGCACACACAGATAACTCATTACCCAACCTAAAATGATGAAGATACCCCTGGAGCACCACAGTTTCCAGCTGAAGTTACTTAAATGAGCCAGTCAATCAGTACGACTCGCATATTCTCGTCGATATTCATTGATGCAAATAACTTCAAAAAAAAAAAAAACAAAACAATATACATCTTCATCAGTGATCTATTTTTGAGAAACAATTTGAACCAATCATTACACTAAAATGTTTCCAAAACAAACTTATGCAGCTAATTGCAAAAATAATGAAATTTCCAAAACAAACTTACCGAGCGGTGTAGCTCGTGTCTTGCAAAATACTATTTACAACTAAAAAATACCAAGGACGATTGTTGGTCTTCACGTCTAGGGTTCTACACAGTACATGGTAAAAAAACTGGACCAGACCCAGTCGAGGCAGATGACCAAACAGAAGCATAGCATTAGAACAAACATTAGACCGCTTAGTTGAATATTCAAACATGAGTTTTGTAACATGTATGCATAAAATGTTGACACAGAGTCAAATAAAACCACTTTTAAAATATCTTTTTATGTTCACATCTCTAACAGACCACGTTTTTTAACATACACATGAAAAACACTCTCGACTGTTTCGACATCATGATCAATTTGTAACATGAAAGAACTGTAAAAGGGTTGTAAAAGCAAATTCAATCCACATGTTCCGACCCAATGTAACATGAAAGAACTGTAACATGAAAGAACTGTAACATGAAAGAACATCCTATTGAATTAAAGGGTTGTAAAAGAATTTTTTTTTTGAATAAAATGGGTGATTGAATCATGCAATGAAACATGAAAGAACTGTAAAAGGGTTGTAAAAGAGCAAATTCAATCCACATGTTCCGACCCAAACAACAAACCATTAGAACAACCAAATAAAAACACTAAAAACAAACCAACAACATTACAATACATACCTGCGATTTATCAAGATACTGAGCTACCCCATGGCCTCTCTTAATATGAAATCATTTATAAAATCGTTAAAAGAATATAAAGTTATGATCTATTCTTAAAAAACCTACTTTGGTGGAAAACCAGCTTAAGCTGTCTGATTTTGATGATTTCCTAAATTTCATGAATCAAAGATTTCTTTAATTCATGTATTTATTTAGTCATTAAATCATGCATTTACTATCGCCAATGTGTAGCAGTCCACTTGGTATAGGCACATGCCTATTAAGGAGAGGTTAGGTCCCAGGTTCAAACCTTAGCCGTTCAAAAAAAAAATGTTTTGTACTGCTGCTTTCGATTTTTCAAGATTTGAGAATATCTATAGAAGTTAATTTTCAGAAGTCTTACTTGTTTCTTGTGTAACTTTAAGTTGTGCTTCAATTGTTGCAACTGCAGTCGTTTGGATATGACAGAATGCCACAACTTTGAAAATGTCACCCATGCATTATATAAAGTTTTTTGAAACAAATGATTATATGAAAGAGAAATAAAACAAACTGTTCCAAAAGTAAAAACCAAAGTAACACCACTTGCTTTTATAAAGGCAAATTTTGTATAAAGAACACATAATTTTATCTTATTTATATTTTTGGGTAACAAACATTCTTTATCCAATAAGAAAGCCAATCATTAAAGGATAGAAGAAACGAAAAATATCATTATGATCGGTTATTAACTTGGGTCAACTTGTGATCCGAATAGAACAACGAAAATGATTGGCTACAGAAAACAGAGCCATTATAAAATTGGGTAAAAACCAAAGTAAATAAAATAAAAAAGAATAGGATTTTGTACCAATTCCAGTCAACACCTGAAATAACATCTTTGTTTACCATCTCATAACCCATATGATCAACCTGCGTATTATAGTCACAAATATTAATATACACACATGTAGATGTATAATATGAACATATTAATGATCAAGAAGCAAATAATAAAAAAATCGAACAATAAAAAGTAGTATTTAACCAACGTCAAAACAATATTAAATCATAAGTTAATTCTCGTTCCAATCCTGTATTTTCTGTCATTTTTTTCAACATAAGAATTCTCTCATTGAGCCACATTATGTTTTTATGAAAAAAACTCACATAGTATTATATGATCCTCGTGTTAAAAATAAACAATAATCAGGATCTAACACATGTTAATAAAATATGAAAGACTGCACGACACATTTGAAAGGACATGACAACATTTGAAAAATGTAAAATATAGATTGTTGGAATCACAATGATGATATAATAAGCAAAACCCTAATCGGAACCAAAACAAAAATCAAAACTCAAATAGTCAAATATACAAACAAAATATGTATACTAACCTTGACTGGGAACCTAAGATAAGATGACCAAAAACCTAATAGGCTAACAGATCAACGATAAACAAAAATTTCAACTAATGAAAGGACGTAGAATAAACTTAAAAAAATAAGAATTAGTAATAAAGGATTGCTTACCTAATGTGCGACATCAGTTTCCAAAGGTAGGAGATTCATCTGAAAGGGAAAACAACATAGCATAAAACAATTGTTGAATACAGGCATATCAAAGACGAACAATAGGTAGAGATACAATATGTAGGGTTTGTGAAATCCAAAACAACAAATCAAAGATTTATCACAGCAATAGATCAAAAACATCAAAATCAAAAAAGAACATCAGACCTGTGTTACCATTGAAGAATAGCTATAGAAAAGAACCGTTGTAGACATCGAGTATGTAGTGTTTATGAGATCAAAAGCAAAAAACCAATAATACGATTAACACGATTCGAATCAGAGAACAAAAACATCAAAGATCAAGAACGAAAAACATACTTGTGATTAATATTGATGAATCGCCGTAGGAAGAACCGGATGCAGCAAGGGTTTGGAGAAAAAGGGAAAGTGTGAAAGATATCAATAATAGAGACAAAAGAACATAAGGGATCCGATTCCATCTTTGTGGTTTACACGACTCTGCAAAGAACGATGAAGTAGTGGATTAGTATTTAGGGTTTGTAAAAAAGTGAAGTTATGAGAGAAGAAAGCGTTAAAAGGAATATATACGATCCATTTGAGAACATGGGTGGCCCAAATGTAGCCGGATCCCGCGTCCAGAGTTGATTTTGGTTTGTGATTTGAGAATTTTGGTTTGTGTATGGAGAGTTTAGATGGATTACCTCCCAAAATCAAGATTCACTAAACCAATGGATGCCACGTCAGCAAAATGGCTCCACCATTCAAGGACACATAGCCCAAATCATCTCATTTATTTATATATATAGATTGTGTTGTTTGGTGCTATTTAATTTCATTAATTTGTTTTCTTCGTTACGAAATTAGGGTTAATTTTAGTATTCCTTTTTGGTCACATATATATGGCTACTCTTACTGTGCCATAAGCCACCATTGTAGTTGCTTAGATATGATATTTAATGCTCTGTTTTTGTTGTTTATGCCACATATATCAGTATAATATATAACTCATTTTGGTATGAGAATTAAGATTTATGCTATTCATGGCTTTTATATATGTTTTGAAATTGTTATAGTTTGAATTGGTTTTCCGTGAAGGGGATTGGAAGAGGTTCACATTACTTGTAATATTGTAAGTCATAACCAATTTTGATTATTGTTTGTAAGTTTTCTTTGTCACAGTTGGGGATTTGGAGAATTGTAGAGAGGGATAATGAGATGCTTTAGAATAGATTAGGGGTACAAATGAGCCGAACCCGAGCTCCACCAGGTTCGAGCTTGTGCTCGTTTGACTTATGTAAGCTCGAGCTCTCGAGCTCGGCTTGATTCGAGCTTTGTGTCTAAAGCTCGAGCTCGGCTCGCAGGTTATTTTTCAAGCTCGGGCTGGACTCGGGCTCGGCTCGTTTATTATTTCATAATTAATTTGTATTAATTATAATTATCAATTTATCACTAATTTAGTATTTATTTATAAATTTATAAATATTAATCATTAGTATTTAAATATATATTTAACAGACTAATAAAAATGTATATAAACAGTTGATTCATTTAGGCTCGCGAGCCGGCTCGAGCTTGATAAGCAAAGCTCTGGCCCATTAATTGTTGGAAATTTGGTGAATGGATATTAAATATATTTATAATTTAATGAAATTATAAATATTAATTAGAATATTCATCTGGTAAATAAAAGAGTAACTCTTGAGTATTTAATTAGTTTTATTAGAGTTTTAAATCTCTAATTAAGTGACTAATTAAGTGAATAATTAAGTGAATCATTTCACTAGTCTTGTTCAAATAGTAGGCTATGTGCCTTTCTTTTTGTAACAACAAGAATAGGGTATTGCTTGATACATGAAGAATACTAGAAGTAGTATGAACACTTGAACATCAACTAGAGAGATGAGTACTCTCTACTTGTTTCCACCACATGAGTTCAAACACTCCAATTACCGGATGTAACCTTGGGCCGGTGAGCCATCTCCGGCAGTACAGACTACTTCGGCTGTTGTACCCTGGGAGACAGACGCGTCATCTTTAGTAGAGGCGCAAAATCTGTTTTAAGGGAAGCGTGTTGAACACGTGCCTCAACCAAAATCGCCAACGTTTTAGTGTGCTCTTTGTTGCAGTCAAGGAGTATTTTTCAAGACTCAAGATGATGAATACTCGAGTCTAGGATGCTATCAAGTGCGCGTGAAGGACCTACCAGAGATGCGGCTTGAATCAAGATTGGTATATATAATTATGTTTATATTCTTTTATTTAGTTATTGCAACCGGTATTATACATGATATTTGTGACAACTCGTAATTCGAACCTACTTTGGGTAACGTTACGTGATTATGTGAACTTTATTTGAATAACATGTTATACGTGCCTTGTGTAAATTGTGAAATATACGAATGTTACGTTATGTGTATATGCTTGTATGATCCGACCGCACAACTCTCACACGATCGCACAAGCCCACTTGGGGGCCGTAATTCTTGTACTCGGACCAAAGGGGCAGCCCATGATGGGCCGGCCCACTCCCTTTATACGAATAGAGGATGGGGTATACCTCTCATTATTTTGCAAAACACCTTCACTCACGAAACCCTACTTGCTCACTCTCTTTGTGATCAAAGATCTTTGTGATTCGGGTCATTCTCTTAACCAGTTAGTGTTCTTTGATGTTGTAGCTAAATGATATTATGTTGCCATGATATAGTGTATATGAATGATGTTCTTGTGAATCGAATATGTATAAAATGTGAATCGGCTATCATGTGTGGTTATCGGATTTATTGCATGATGTGTTAATGGTATCTTGTGATTGATTGTGATTTAAATCATTAATCGTTGATGTGCATGTGAATCGGCTGGAATATATTAACAATCGGATAAATGTTGTGATTGTTAAGTTAGTATGTATGCTAGTAATCAAGGATATGAATCGTGATAATATGTTAAAATGTTATGAGTATTGTTCATGATTTGGTTATGATTAGGGTTCTTATGAATCAGTTGATAATTGCCTTGTTTGATCGATTGTATGTCAAACGAATAGTTGGAAACTTGTTAATTGATAAATGATAAGTTTGGAAACGAATAAATGCTTGTAACCGATTGCATGAAATCCGGAACATTTAAACTAATCGCACAAGACCGAATACACAAGTGCAGTCGCACAAGATGATCCACTCGCACAAGGAGTCCATTCGCACAAGACTGCGGATCACACAAGGAGTCCAGTCGCACAAAGCACCCACAGTCGCACAAGATTACTGGACCGCACAAGTTGTTGTATTACTTAACTGTTGGGCCGGGTATATGTTGGGCCGGATTAGCTTCAATCGCACAAGGGTTCACGGATCGCACAAGGGATCCGTGATTTTATTGTTTGGGCCGGTTACTTATTTAACCACTTATGTTATTTGGGCTTCATGATAATGGGCCGGGTTTTATTGGGCTCCAACGGACGACTCGCACAAGGTCACTAAGCTTGTGCGAGCCTAATCTTGAATACGTTATAACTGTTGAACGTGTTAGTGTGTGTTGCTATGATCCGTGTGTGTTTCCTATATGTTATCTTATGTGATACTTGTGTGCATTACTTGAGTCAAAACCTGACTTGTATGGTATCCCTGACAGGACGTGGTTGACCACTCTTAGTTCAAGAAAACCTTTTTGTGTATATGCCGAGCAAACCAAGGTGAGTTCACACAGCCAAGGCATGGGGTTCCTAGGGTGGGAATGGGATTTGGATGATTTATTCGTACATACTTAGTTAATAGAACCTAATGATATGGTCCTCAGGGTGAGGATGGTAGTTGATAAGATACGGCTAGACTAGTATACCAATTGAACTGATCTTCGCACACACGCCGGGGTTGGCCGCGATATTATGACTGATCTTCGCACACATGCCTGGGAAAGGCCGCGAACTATACATACTAAAACTTCGCACACATGCCAGGGTGGCCGCGATACAAATATACCTAGTCTAGAATATTTGGGAATATTTCCCCTAATCTTCGCATACATGCCTAGAGGGCGGCGATGGAAACTAATACGAGACATGACTTATCGAATAAACATAATGCTACTCATACTATTACGATTACTGAGCTATACACTATGAACTCGCTCAACTAGTTGTTGACTCTCTGCTGCATGCCTTGCAGGAACTTAGGTACATATGGAGCTTGCACAGGGAGGAGCAGGTCATTGTGGGACATGGATCGTGGATGCCATGTTAACATTTATACCTTGAATTTATGATTTACATTGGATTTACATACTTATGCTTCCGCTACTCAAATTATGTTTTATTTGGTTTGAACATCAATTGTATTGAATGGGGTTTTACGAACTACTTTAATTATGATACACTATGTTCAATATGATTGATGGCTTGATCCTGGTCATGTCACGCCTCCAAGCGGTGGTACTCCGCGTGTGGATTTTGGGGGTGTGACAGATTGGTATCAGAGCCATTGGTTATAGAGAACTAGGTTTTAATATGGGAAAAACGTTTTATTAAAACCAGACTATAACCAGTACAGTGCTCTCAACGATCCACAACGACGCTTCGCTCCACGTGCAAGACTCGACATCCTAGGTAATATGGTTTATGTTTATTACCTGTTTGCTAGAATTGCCTAGAACTTTGCTCGTACTAAACTTAGATACACATGACACTATTACGTGAGAATACCTATGTGCTTACACTCTTCTGTCATCGCACTACTCGCGAACCATTCTCACTTACGCTACTTTTACTATGAAGATCATGTCTGGACGTGTTAACATGACTCAAGCCCAGTTGACGGCTCTCATTAACGAACAAGTTGCTGTGGCGCTTGCAGCCGCACAAGCAGGAGGTATATCCTGTAGTCATAGCTGACACTAGGGTCTTTAGATCCTACACCCCTAAACCAACTCTCGTGTTTAAACTTTGTCCTATTCGTACACAATAGGTCAACCCGCACAGCAACCTGTCTGCACTTTCAAGAACTTCATGGACTGTCGTCCAAGCACATTCAATGGCACGGAAGGAGCAGTGGGACTACTCCATTGGTTTGAGAAGCTCGAGTCGGTATTCGAGATGTGTGAATGCCCTGAGGCTCGCAGGGTCAAGTACGCCACTGGTACTTTGGAAGGAATCGCGCTAACCTGGTGGAACGCGCAAGTACAGATTCTAGGGCTGGCAGCTGCTAACGCCACCCCTTGGAACGATTTTAAGGAACTCATTAAGAGGGAATACTGCACGCGTGATGACATTCACAACTTGGAAGATGAGTTTTATCATCTGAAAATGACAGGGTCGGAAATTGAAGCTTATACGAAACGGTCGAACGAACTGGCCATCTTGTGTCCAACCATGGTGGACCCTCCAATTAAGCGCATCGAGTTGTACCTCAAGGGTCTAGCATCAGAAATTCAGAGCCATGTGACATCGGCTAACCTCGACAATATCAAAGACATCCAGCATCTTGCTCATCGCCTCACAGATCAGGCAGTGGAACAGAACAAGCTGCCCAAACGCGTCAGTGCTACCACTCCAGCTGTTACTCCTGCTACCCTTAGCGACAACAAACGGAAATGGGATGGGGATTCCAGTAGGGGATCAGTTTCCATTCAGTCTCAAGCACAGCAGCGCAAGACAAATGACTACCAGAATCCGAGTCAGCAATCATCAGGTAGTCAGGGGTTGTAGTATTGTCTTAGCCGGTCAAGCTTTCTCCATCGACCTTATACCCATAGTCTTGGGAAGCTTCGATATCGTTATCGGGATGGATTGGTTATCCCAACATCAGGCAGAAATCTTATGCAGCGAGAAGATCATTCGTATTCCCCGTTCTGGTCAAGAACCTCTCGAAGTTCAAGGCGACAAGAGTGGTGCTGTGGTTGGCATCATCTCTTTCTTGAAGGCTCAGAAATGTTTGCGGAAGGGTCACACTGCTATTTTGGCACTCGTTACGGAATCATCAACGAAAGAAAAGAAATTGGAAGACATTCCAGTTGTACGCGACTTCCCTCAGGTATTTCCTGAAGATTTACCTGGTCTACCGCCTCATCGTCAGGTCGAATTTCAAATCGAGCTCGCTCCAGGAGCAGCACCCATAGCTCGAGCACCGTATCGTTTAGCTCCAACTGAACTGGAAGAGCTGTCAAAGCAGCTACAAGAGCTCTTGGAAAAGGGCTTAATTCGTCCAAGCTCTTCGCCTTGGGGAGCTCCAGTGTCATTCGTGAAAAAGAAGGACGGTACATTCAGGATGTGCATAGACTACCGGGAACTGAACAAGGTGACGGTGAAGAACCGTTATCCTCTTCCACGTATAGACGATTTATTCGACCAGTTGCAAGGGTCGTGTTACTACTCCAAGATAGACTTGAGGTCATGATACCATCAGCTGAGAGTCCGGGATGATGACGTCTCCAAGACAGCATTTAGGACTCGATACGGCCACTGCGAGTTTCTTGTCATGCCGTTCGGGTTAACGAACGCACCTGCCGTATTTATGGACCTTATGAACAGGGTGTGCAAACCCTACTTAGACAAATTTGTGATAGTGTTTATTGACGACATCCTGATCTACTCCAAGAGTCAGGAGGAGCACGAGCAGCATCTACGACTTATTTTGGAACTCCTACGAAAGGAACAGCTGTACGCTAAGTTTTCGAAATGTGACACTTGGCTTCGTGAAGTCCACTTTCTAGGCCACGTAGTAAACAAGGATGGGATCCATGTCGATCCATCCAAAGTAGATTCGATCAGGAACTGGCCTGCACCACGTACACCAACGGAAATACGCCAATTCTTGGGTTTGGCGGGATATTACAGACGGTTCATCAAGGATTTCTCAAAGGTTGCTCAGCCACTTACACTACTGACACAGAAGGGTGTCACCTACCGCTGGGGCAACACTCAGGAAACTGCTTTTCAGCACTTAAAGGATAGACTTTGCAGTGCGCCTATCCTCTCATTGCCAGAAGGCACGGACGATTTCCTGGTTTATTGTGATGCATCCATCCAGGGTCTTGGATGTGTGTTAATGCAGCGCGACAAGGTCATTGCTTACGCTTCGCGCCAACTTAAGTTTCACGAACGAAACTACACGACGCACGATTTAGAGCTGGGAGCTTGTTGTTTTTGCACTCAAGATATGGCGACACTACCTGTACGGTACCAAGTGCACTATTTACACCGATCACATGAGTCTCGAGCATATCTTCAGACAGAAGGAATTGAACATGCGTCAACATCGATGGGTTGAATTACTTAACGATTACGAATGCGCCATCAAGTACCGTCCAGGCAAAGCCAATGTTGTGGCTGACGCCCTCAGTCGGAAAGACACTCTACCTAGACGCGTACGAGTATTGCAGCTCACAATCCAATCTAGTCTTCCTGTACAGATACGAGATGCTCAGGTAGAAGCATTGAAACCAGAGAACGTCAGGGCTGAAGCCCTACGCGGCTCAAGGCAACGATTAGAACAGAAGGAAGACGGCGCCTACTATGTAACGGGGCGTATTTGGGTCCCACTTTACGGCAACTTACGCGAGCTTGTAATGGACGAAGCTCACAAGTCTCGCTACTCGGTACATCCAGGGTCGGATAAAATGTACCACGACATCAGAACCACTTATTGGTGGCCTAGCATGAAGGCCCACATCGCTACCTACGTCAGTAAATGCTTGACCTGTGCAAGAGTCAAGGCAGAATATCAGAAACCAGCAGGCTTACTTCAGCAACCAAAGATACCACAATGGAAATGGGAGGAAATTTCCATGGATTTAGCTACAAGCCTACCTAGATCCCAACGCGGGAACGATACTATTTGGGTGATCGTGGATCGACTCACCAAGTCTGCTCATTTCTTGGCTATCAAAGAAACAGACAAGTTTTCCACACTAGCAGACATATACTTGAAAGAAGTAGTCTCAAGGCACAGGGTGCCCACCTCTATCATTTCGGATCGCGATGCACGATTCACATCAGAACTATGGCAAGCAATGCACAAAGCTTTTGGCTCTCGGTTAGATATGAGCACGGCTTATCACCCTCAGACGGATGGACAGTCTGAACGAACGATTCAAACTCTAGAAGACATGCTTCGGGCATGTGTCATTGATTTCGGCAACAGCTGGGAAAAGCATCTCCCTTTAGTGGAGTTCACATACAATAACAGTTATCACACCAGCATTCAAGCCGCTCCATTCGAGGCATTGTACGGGCGTAAATGTCGGTCACCTCTCTGTTGGGCAGAGGTGGGGGATAGTCAGATCACGGGTCCAGAACTTATAGTGGACACCACGGAAAAGATTGCACAAATACGACAACGCATGGCGGCAGCTCGCGACCGTCAGAAAAGCAACGCGGATAAGCCTAGGAAGCCATTGGAATTTCAGGTCGGGGACCGAGTTTTACTTAAAGTCTCACCCTGGAAGGGTGTGGTTCGTTTTGGCAAACGGAGCAAACTCAATCCGCGGTATGTCGGAGCATTCGAAATCATAGAAAGAATAGGCACAGTAGCCTACAGACTGAACCTACCAGCTGAACTCGGGGCAGTTCACAACGTATTTCACGTGTCGAATCTGAAGAAATGCCTGTCAGATGAATCCCTCATAATTCCCTTGAAAGAGCTCACTATTGACGAACAGTTGCACTTCGTCGAGGAACCAGTTGAAATCACGGACCAGGATGTTAAGGTCCTCAAACACAAGAGAATCCCTCTTGTTCGAGTTCGTTGGAACTCCCGTCGTGGCCCAGAGTACACCTGGGAACGCGAAGATCAAATGAAAGAAAAGTACCCTCAATTGTTCGCGAACAGTACAACCACTACTGAGGCTGAAGCTACCACGGAATTTCGGGATGAAATTCCAGATCAACGGGGGGAGGATGTGACACCCCAGAAAAACCAGTAAACGATACAACTTACCTAGCTTCCTCAGTGAGTACGTACCAAATTTCGGGACGAAATTTATTTTAAGTTGGGGATAATGTGACAACTCGTAATTCGAACCTACTTTGTGTAACGTTACATGATTATGCGAACTTTATTTGAATAACATGTTATACGTGCCTTGTGTAAATTGTGAAATATACGAATGTTACGTTATGTGTATATGCTTGTATGATCCGACCGCACAACTCTCACACGATCGCACAAGCCCACTTGGGGGCCGTAATTCTTGTAGTCGGACCAAAGGGGCAGCCCATGATGGGCCGGCCCATTCCCTTTATACGAATAGAGGATGGGGTATACTTCTCATTATTTTGCAAAACACCTTCACTCACGAAACCCCACTTGCTCTCTCTTTCCTCCTCTCTTGAAGCCGACGGCGAGCAACCCTTTCAGATCAAAGATCTTTGTGATTCGGATCATTATCTTAACCGGTTAGTGTTCTTTGATGTTGTAGTTAAATGATATTATGTTGCCATGATATAGTGTATATGAATGATGTTCTTGTGAATCGAATATGTATAAAAATGTGAATCGGCTATCATGTATGGTTATCGGATTTATTGCATGATGTGTTAATGGTATCTTGTGATTGATTGTGATTTAAAGCATTAATCGTTGATGTGCATGTGAATCGGCTGGAATATATTAACAATCGGATGAATGTTGTGATTGTTAAGTTAGTATGTGTGCTAGTAATCAAGGATATGAATCGTAATAATATGTTAAAGTGTTATGAGTATTGTTCATGATTTGGTTATGATTAGGGTTCTTATGAATCAGTTAATAATTGCCTTGTTTGATCGATTGTATGTCAAACGAATAGTTGGAAACTTATTAATTGATAAATGATAAGTTTGGAAACCAATGAATGCTTGTAACCGATTGCATGAAATCCGGAACATTTAAACTAATTGCACAAGACTGAATACACAAGTGCAGTTGCACAAGATGATCCACTCGCACAAGGAGTCCATTCACACAAGACTCCGGATCGCACAAGGAGTCCAGTCGCACAAAGCACCCACAGTCGCACAAGATTACTGGACCGCACAAGTTGTTGTGTTACTTAACTGTTGGGCCGGGTATATGTTGGGCCGGATTAGCTTCAATCGCACAAGGGTTCACGGATCGCACAAGGGATCCGTGATTTTATTGTTTGGGCCGGTTACTTATTTAACCACTTATGTTATTTGGGCTTCTTGATAATGGGCCGGGTTTTATTGGGCTCCAACGGACGACTCGCACAAGGTCACTAAGCTTGTGCGAGCCCAATCTTGAATACGTTATAACTGTTGAACGTGTTAGTGTGTGTTGCTATGATCCGTGTGTGTTTCCTATATGCTATCTTATGTGATACTTGTGTGCATTACTTGAGTCAAAACCTGACTTGTATGGTAACCCTGATAGGACGTGGTTGACCACTCTTAGTTCAAGAAAACCTTTTTGTGTATCTGCCGAGCAAACCAAGGTGAGTTAACACAGCCAAGGAATGGGGTTCCCAGGGTGGGAATGGGATTTGGATGATTTATTCGTACATACTTAGTTAATAGAACCTAATGATATGGTCCTCAGGGTGAGGATGGTAGTTGATAAGATACGGCTAGACTAGTATACCAATTGAACTAATCTTCGCACACACGCCGGGGTTGGCCGCGATATTATGACTGATCTTCACACACATGCCTGGGAAAGGCCGCGAACTATACATATTAAAACTTCGCAAACATGCCAGGGTGGCCGCGATACAAATATACCTAGTCTAGAATATTTGGGAATATTTCCCCTAATCTTCGCATACATGCCTAGAGGGCCGCGATGGAAACTAATACGAGACATGACTTATCGAACAAACATAATGCTACTCATACTATTACGGTTACTGAGCTATACACTGTGAACTCGCTCAACTAGTTGTTGACTCTCTACTGCATGCCTTGCAGGACCTTAGGTACATATGGAGCTTGCACAGGGAGGAGCATGTCGTTGTGGGACATGGATCGTGGATGCCATGTGTGACAACTCGTATTTCAAACCCGTTTTTGTATCGTATGTGAACGTTTTATGATTATATGAGCTTGGATGTATTGAATGCTATTATGAATGTATGTATGTTATGTGCAATATGTATTACGTGTATGTATACAACTAGCCCAATTGCACAAATGCACAACACCAATGCCGACCGCACAAGCCATTCGGCTTTACACTTGTACCCGAATCTATAGGGCGGCCCAAGTGGGGGTTCGGCCCACCCACCGTACACGCATATCACATGGAGAGGGGTAACCCTTTCACACTTTTCACAAAACACTCTATACACACAACCCTAGCTAGTTCTCTCTCCCTCTTAAACCCGACGGCAACAACCCTTGGTGACCGAAGATTTGGCTCTTCATTCGGATCGCTCTCTCTTGGTTTGATTATAACCGATTAGTGTTTTATTTGTATTTTCGTGTTAAATGATGTTATTGTTCCATGTTTGGGATTACTTGTATGATTTGTCTACATGATGAAATAGAACCGGATGATTGTTAATCGGCTTTATGATTGTGAAATCGGGTTTGCTTATGGTCGAACATAAAGTGTTACATGATGATTAAAACCCTTAAATGATTATGTTTAGGTGTTATGAGTATTGTTCATGATTTGGTTTTGATTAGGGTTCATAGAGATTTGAAGATGAAACCCCTATTTGATCGATAAATGCATGAGGGAAAACTGTTAGTGATGATTTAAATTGATTGAATGTAATTAAGGAAACTATTGTATGTCTGTAACCGAATGGCATGATATTCAGAGATTTATAACAGCCGCACAAGACCTCTTAATCGCACAAGAGGCCCACTCGCACAAGACTTCTTGGTCGAACAAGAAGTCCAATCGCACAAGGTGCCCTAGTCGCACAAGATCATTGTATCGCACAAGTTAGGTTCTCTTGATATCAGTTGGGTCGCACAAGTATGTTAAATGTTTATAAACTGTTGGGCCTTGAAGCCCAAGTCTCAAACGCACAACCCGACCGGATTGATCCAATCAGGATCGTACAGCCCATAACGAACCGCACAAGTGGGGTGTTGGTTTAGTTAATTGGATCGCACAATGTCACTTAAATTAATAAGTAATTGGCCGGGTATTTTAGTTGGGCTGGACTACCCCAATCGTACAAGCCCAGCCGGATCGCACAAGGCTTTTATGTGTTATCGGATTGGGCCGAGAATGTGTTGTTGACTGTTATGTATTTGGGCCGGACTTATCGGATCGCACAACATGTTGCGGATCGCACAAGTGGTGCCGATCGCACAACATGTTGGGCCGATTACTATTGGGCTATTTTACTCGCACAAGTTGAATACGTAGTTTGACTGTTATGTGTTTACCATGATAATCACATGTTCGTACTGTGTTAACCTATGTGAAACCAATGTGCATTACTTGAGTCAAAACCTGACTTGTATGGTAACCCTGTTAGGACGAGGTTGACCACTTTAGTTCAAGAACCTTTTATTGTGTATCTGCCGAGCAACCCAAGGTGAGTTCACACTCTTACCAAGGCATGGGATTCCCGGGGTGTTGGGAATGGGATTGATAAGGATAAGGTTGAATAGACTCATACGGACACTGTTACTAGACTACCATACCATCGTCCTCGGTTGTGCAGGACACATACGTAAAACCTACGTATAACTAAGTTACTCGCTATCCTCGGTTGTGAAGGATACTCACGTAAAACCTGCGTGAACGGATACTCACTACTGCCTCGGTTGTGTCAGGCACTTACGTAAAACCTACGTAAACCCCCACATACCCTATCCTCGGTTGTGAAGGATACTTACGTAAATCCTACGTAAACTTGTACGTATTACTGTTCTCGGTTGTGAAGAACACTTATGGTTACGCATAGTCTAGTGGATAAATAACATGGGAAGCCCCCACCAATAGAAACCTATATTGGTCCAGTAGAGCCACTTGATACTCATGAACTTACTGTTACGCATTTACTTTCTGTGAACTCGCTCAACAAGTTGTTGACTCTCTGCTGTATGCCTTGCAGGACCTTAGGTACTAATGGAGCTTGCACAAGGAGGAGCAGGTCGTTGTGGGCAGATGGATCGTAATTACTTATTAAACACTTATGACGTTTCAAACATTAATACTTATGTTGGGTTTTACATAAATGCTTCCGCTACATTTACTTATGTTGGTTTTGATAAACACCTTTCGTATTGATGGATAACTTTTACTATTTAATTACATGTTCAATATGATTGGTGGCTTGATCCTGGTCAGTCACACTCCCAAGCGGTGGTACTCCGCGTGTGGGATTTTGGGGGTGTGACAGATTGGTATCAGAGCCATTGGTTATAGAGAACTCGGTTTTAATATGGGAAAACGTTTTATTAAAACCAGACTATAACCAGTACAGTGCTCTCAACGATCCACAACGACGCTTCGCTCCGCGTGCAAGACTCGACATCCTAGGTAATAAGGTTTATGTTTATTACCTGCTTGCTGGAAACGTATAGAACTTTACTTGTAGTACACTTAGATACACATGATACTATTGCCTGAGAATTCCTACGTGCTTACACTTTTCTGTCATCGCCTTACTCGCGAACCATTCTCACTTACGCTACTTTTACAATGAAGATCATGTCTAGACGAATCATCATGACTCAAGCCCAGCTAGAGGCTCTCGTTCAAGCGCAAGTTGCTTCGGCACTTGCAGCTGCTCAAGCAGGTAGTATATCCTGCAGTATAGGCTCATACTAGGATCCTTAGATCCTGCATTAACTCTCGTATTTAATCTCGTCCTATTCATACACAATAGGTCAACACGCGCAGCAACCTGTCTGCACTTTCAAGAACTTCATGGACTGTCGTCCAAGTACTTTCAGCGGCACAGAGGGGGCAGTTGGACTCCTCCACTGGTTTGAAAAGCTCGAGTCTGTGTTCGAGATGTGTAAATGCCCTGAGGCTCGCAGGGTGAAATACGCCACTGGCACGCTAGAAGGAATAGCACTAACTTGGTGGAACGCCCAAGTTCAGATCTTAGGGTTGGCAGCTGCTAACGCCACACCCTGGAATGAATTCAAGGAACTGATCAAGAGGGAGTATTGTACTCGGGAAGACATCCATAAGCTGGAGGATGAGTTTTACCATCTGAAGATGACTGGATCGGAGATTGAAGCTTACACCAAAAGGTCAAACGAACTGGCCGTGCTGTGTCCAACTATGGTGGACCCTCCAATTAAGCGCATTGAGTTGTATCTCAAAGGGTTGGCGCCAGAAATCCAGAGCCATGTTACCTCGGCTAATCTTGACAACATCCAGGATATTCAACGCCTCGCTCACCGCATCACAGACCAGGCAGTGGATCAGAACAAACTGCCTAAACGTATCAGCGCTACTGCTACCGTTACTACTTCAGCTACTCCTACTACTCCCAGTGACAGCAAGAGAAAATGGGATGGGGATTCCAGCAAGGGATCAGCTTAAGTTCAGTCTCAGGCCCAGCAGCGAAAGACTGACAGTTATCAGAGTCCCAGCCAGCACTCTTCAGGTAGTCACAGGCAGGGCGGATATCGAGGGAACCTCCCAAAGTGCAACAACTGCGGTAGACACCACGGTGGCCAGTGTAACAAGGGTCGCTGTCAAAGATGCCTCAAGATGGGTCATGAGGCTAAGGATTGTAGAAGCTCTCGTCCTGCGAACCAGAACCAGCAGCAGCCACAGGCACAGCAGAATCAGCAACAGGGCAACAAAGGATGTTTTCATTGCGGCGCAGAAGGGCACTTCAAAAGGCACTGTCCTCAGCTGAACAGGAACAACAACAACAACAATAACAACAATCAGGGCAATGGCAACAACAACAACGGGGGAAACAACAACGGCAACGAGGCAAGGGGTCGTGCATTTGTGTTAGGGCAGGGTGATGCCAGGAATGATCCCAACGTCGTTATGGGTAAGTTTCTTCTCGACAACATTTATGTTACTGCTTTGTTTGATTCGGGTGCGGATACAAGTTACATGTCTTTGAAAATGAGTAAATTGTTAAAACGTACATCAACTCCTCTAAACACCAAACACGTCGTAGAACTAGCTAATGGTAAGAGTTTAGAAGCCACGCAAGTAGTCAGGGGTTGTGGTATCGTCTTAGCCGGTCAAACGTTCTCGATCGACCTTATTCCCATAGCCTTGGGAAGTTTTGATATCGTTATTGGGATGGATTGGTTATCCCAACATCAGGCAGAGATCTTATGCAGTGAGAAGATTATTCGCATTCCACGTTCTGGTCAAGAACCTCTCGAATTCCAAGGCGACAAGAGTGGTGCTATGGTTGACATCATCTCTTTCTTGAAGGCTCAGAAGTGTCTGCGGAAGGGTCACACCGCAATCTTGGCACTCGTTTCAGATGCATCAGTGAAGGAAAAGAAACTGGAGGATATTCCAGTTGTACGCGACTACCCTCAGGTGTTTCCTGAAGATTTACCTGGATTACCGCCTCACCGTCAGGTCGAATTTCAAATCGAGCTCGCTCCAGGAGCAGCACCCATAGCTCGCGCACCATATCGTCTAGCTCCATCAGAATTGGAGGAACTGTCAAAGCAACTGCAAGAGCTCTTGGAAAAGGGCTTCATTCGTCCAAGCTCTTCGCCTTGGGGAGCTCCAGTACTTTTCGTGAAAAAGAAGGATGGTACCTTCAGGATGTGCATCGACTACCATGAACTCAACAAGGTAACGGTGAAGAACCGTTATCCTCTTCCACGCATAGATGACTTATTCGACCAGTTGCAAGGGTCGTGTTACTACTCCAAGATAGACTTGAGGTCTGGGTATCATCAGCTGAGAGTCCGGGATGAGGACGTCTCCAAGACCGCATTCAGAACTCGCTACGGCCACTACGAGTTCCTTGTCATGCCGTTCGGGTTAACGAACGCACCTGCTGTATTTATGGACCTTATGAACAGGGTGTGCAAACCCTATCTTGACAAGTTCGTCATTGTTTTCATCGACGACATCCTGATCTACTCCAAGAGTCAGGAGGAGCACGAGCAGCACCTACGCCTTATTTTGGAACTCCTACGGAAGGAACAGCTGTACGCTAAGTTTTCGAAATGCGACTTCTGGCTTCGTGAAGTCCACTTTCTAGGCCACGTAGTGAACAAGGACGGGATCCATGTCGATCCATCCAAGGTAGACTCGATCAGAAACTGGCCTGCACCACGTACGCCAACGGAAATACGCCAATTCTTGGGTTTGGCGGGGTACTACAGACGCTTTATTAAAGACTTTTCAAAGATTGCTCAGCCGCTTACACTACTGACACAGAAGGGTGTCACCTATCGCTGGGGAGAGCCCCAGGAGACTGCTTTCCAGCACCTAAAGGATAGACTTTGCAGTGCACCTATCCTCTCTTTGCCAGAGGGCACAGACGACTTCGTGGTTTATTGTGATGCATCCATTCAGGGTCTTGGATGTGTGTTAATGCAGCGCGACAAGGTTATTGCTTATGCTTCGCGCCAACTTAAGATTCACGAACGGAACTACACGACGCACGATTTAGAGCTGGGAGCTGTTGTTTTCGCACTTAAGATATGGCGACACTACCTGTACGGTACCAGGTGCACGATTTACACCGATCACAGGAGTCTCGAGCATATTCTTAAGCAGAAGGATTTGAATATGCGTCAACGGCGATGGGTCGAGTTACTGAACGATTACGAATGCGCTATCAAGTACCATCCAGGCAAGGCCAATGTTGTGGCTGACGCCCTCAGTCGAAAAGACACCTTACCTCGGCGCGTGCGAGCGCTGCAGCTTACGATTCAGTCTAGCCTTCCTGCACAAATACGAGATGCTCAGGCAGAAGCAGTGAAACCAGAAAACGTCAGGGCTGAAGCCCTACGCGGCTCAAGGCAGCGATTAGAATAGAAGGCAGACGGCGCCTACTATGTAACGGGGCGTATTTGGGTCCCACTTTATGGCGGACTACGCGAACTTGTGATGGACGAAGCGCACAAGTCTCGCTACTTGGTACATCCAGGATCGGACAAAATGTACCACGACATCAGAACTACTTATTGGTGGCCTAGCATGAAGGCCCACATCGCTACCTATGTCAGCAAGTGCTTGACCTGTGCGAGAGTCAAGGTGGAATACCAGAAACCAGCGGGCCTACTTCAGCAACCCACGATACCACAATGGAAATGGGAAGAAATTTCCATGGATTTCGTTACAGGCCTACCTAGATCTCAGCGTGGGAATGATACCATATGGGTGATCGTGGATCGACTCACCAAGTCTGCACACATCCTAGCTATAAAGGAAACGGATAAGTTCTCCACTCTCGCAGACATCTACCTCAAAGAAGTTGTTTCGAGGCACGGGGTGCCCACCTCCATCATTTCGGATCGGGATGCACGATTCACATCAGAACTATGGCAAGCGATGCACAAATCTTTCGGCTCACGTTTAGACATGAGCACAGCATATCACCCTCAGACGGATGGGCAGTCTGAGCGAACGATTCAAACTCTTGAAGACATGCTTCGGGCATGCGTTATTGATTTCGGCAACGGTTGGGAAAAGCACCTCCCTTTGGTGGAGTTCGCATATAATAACAGTTATCACACCAGCATACAAGCCGCTCCATTCGAGGCATTGTACGGACGTAAATGCCGGTCACCTCTCTGTTGGGCAGAGGTGGGGGATAGTCAGATTACGGGTCCAGAGATTGTAGTGGACGCCACAGAAAAGATTGCACAGATACGACAACGCATGGCGGCAGCACGCGACCGTCAGAAAGCCTACGCGGATAAGCGTAGAAAGCCATTGGAATTTCAGGTCGGGGACCGGGTTTTACTAAAAGTCTCACCCTGGAAGGGTGTGGTCCGTTTTGGCAAACGGGGCAAACTAAATCCACGGTACCTCGGACCGTTCGAAATCATAGAGAAGATAGGCAAGGTGGCCTACAAGCTAAACCTACAAGCTGAACTCGGTGCAGTTTACAATGTATTTCACGTGTCGAATCTGAAGAAGTGCCTATCAGATGAGACCCTCATCGTTCCTTTTAAGGAACTCACTATCGACGAGCGGTTGCAGTTCGTCGAGGATCCTGTAGAGATCATGGACCGGGATGTGAAGGTCCTCAAACAAAAGAGAATCCCTCTTGTTCGAGTTCGTTGGAACTCCCGACGTGGCCCAGAGTACACCTGGGAACGCGTAGACAGGATGACAGAAAAGTACCCCCAGTTATTCGGAACCAATGCAACCACTACTGAGGCTGAAGCTACTACTGCGGAATTTCGGGACGAAATTCCAGATCAACGGGGGGAGGATGTGACACCCCAGGAAAACCAGTGAACGATACAACCTACCTAGCTTCCTCAGTTAGTGCATACCAAATTTCGGGACGAAATTTCTTTTTAGTTGGGGATAATGTGACAACTCGTATTTCGAACCCATTTTTGTATCGTTTGTGAACGTTTTATGATTATATGAGCTTGGATGTATTGAATGCTATTATGAATGTATGTATGTTATGTGCAATATGTATTACGTGTATGTATACAACTAGCCCAATTGCACAAATGCACAACACCAATGCCGACCGCACAAGCCATTGGGCTTTACACTTGTACCTGAATCCATAGGGTGGCCCAAGTGGGGGTTCGGCCCACCCACCGTACACGCATATCACATGGAGAGGGGTAACCCTTTCACACTTTTCACAAAACACTCTATACACACAACCCTAGCTAGTTCTCTCTCCCTCTTAAACCCGACGGCAACAACCCTTGGTGACCGAAGATTTGGCTCTTCATTCGGATCGCTCTCTCTTGGTTTGATTATAACCGGTTAGTGTTTTATTTGTATTTTCGTGTTAAATGATGTTATTGTTCCATGTTTGGGATTACTTGTATGATTTGTCTACATGATGAAATAGAACCGGATGATTGTTAATCGGCTTTATGATTGGGAAATCGGGTTTGCTTATGGTCGAACATAAAGTGTTACATGATGATTAAAACCCTTATATGATTATGTTTAGGTGTTATGAGTATTGTTCATGATTTGGTTTTGATTAGGGTTCATAGAGATTTGAAGATGAAACCCCTATTTGATCGATAAATGCATGAGGGAAAACTGTTAGTGATGATTTAAATTGATTGAATGTAATTAAGGAAACTATTGTATGTTTGTAACCGAATGGCATGATATTCGGAGATTTATAACAGCCGCACAAGACCTCTTAATCGCACAAGAGGCCCACTCGCACAAGACTTCTTGGTCGAATAAGAAGTCCAATCGCATAAGGTGCCCTAGTCGCACAAGATCATTGTATCGCACAAGTTAGGTTCTCTTGATATCAGTTGGGTCGCACAAGTATGTTAAATGTTTATAAACTGTTGGGCCTTGAAGCCCAAGTCTCAAACGCACAACCCGACCGGATTGATCCAATCAGGATCGTACAGCCCATAACGAACCGCACAAGTGGGGTGTTGGTTTAGTTAATTGGATTGCACAATGTCACTTAAATTAATAAGTAATTGGGCCGGGTATTTTAGTTGGGCTGGACTACCCCAATCGTACAAGCCCAGCCGGATCGCACAAGGCTTTTATGTGTTATCGGATTGGGCCGAGAATGTGTTGTTGACTGTTATGTATTTGGGCCGGACTTATCGGATCGCACAACATGTTGCGGATCGCACAAGTGGTGCCGATCGCACAACATGTTGGGCCGATTACTATTGGGCTATTTTACTCGCACAAGTTGAATACGTAGTTTGACTGTTATGTGTTTACCATGATAATCACATGTTCGTACTGTGTTAACCTATGTGAAACCAATGTGCATTACTTGAGTCAAAACCTGACTTGTATGGTAACCCTGTTAGGACGAGGTTGACCACTTTAGTTCAAGAACCTTTTATTGTGTATCTGCCGAGCAACCCAAGGTGAGTTCACACTCTTACCAAGGCATGGGATTCCCGGGGTGTTGGGAATGGGATTGATAAGGATAAGGTTGAATAGACTCATACGGACACTGTTACTAGACTACCATACCATCGTCCTCGGTTGTGCAGGACACATACGTAAAACCTACGTATAACTAAGTTACTCGCTATCCTCGGTTGTGAAGGATAATCACGTAAAACCTGCGTGAACGGATACTCACTACTGCCTCGGTTGTGTCAGGCACTTACGTAAAACCTACGTAAACCCCCACGTACCCTATCCTCGGTTGTGAAGGATACTTACGTAAATCCTACGTAAACTTGTACGTATTACTGTTCTCGGTTGTGAAGAACACTTATGGTTACGCATAGTCTAGTGGATAAATAACATGGGAAGCCCCCACCAATAGAAACCTATATTGGCCCAGTAGAGCCACTTGATACTCATGAACTTACTGTTACGCATTTACTTTCTGTGAACTCGCTCAACTAGTTGTTGACTCTCTGCTGCATGCCTTGCAGGACCTTAGGTACTAATAGAGCTTGCACAAGGAGGAGCAGGTCGTTGTGGGCAGATGGATCGTAATTACTTATTAAACACTTATGACGTTTCAAACATTAATACTTATGTTAGGTTTTACATAAATGCTTCCGCTACATTTACTTATGTTGGTTTTGATAAACACCTTTCGTATTGATGGATAACTTTTACTATTTAATTACATGTTCAATATGATTGGTGGCTTGATCCTGGTCAGTCACGCTCCCAAGCGGTGGTACTCCGCGTGTGGGATTTTGGGGGTGTGACACCATGTTAACATTTAAACCTTGAATTTATGATTTACATTGGATTTACATACTTATGCTTCCGCTACTCAAATTATGTTTTATTTGGTTTGAACATCAATTGTATTGAATGGGGTTTTACGAACTACTTTAATTATGATACACTATGTTCAATATGATTGATGGCTTGATCCTGGTCACGTCACGCCTCCAAGCGGTGGTACTCCGCGTGTGGATTTTGGGGGTGTGACAATATTTCCTACGAATAACGGGAGTCTCGTTATGATATATTTTGTAATTATATTTTACAAAAGGTGAACCTATTTCCTACAAACTTAAAACAGATTTCATGAGATTGTTGCTACAATCTTAAAACCTTATTTATAAGGATTTTGGGTTCACAAAAGGATTTATAATAAAAAAAATATATTTTAAAGATTATGATCTTGTAAATATTTTCTTTTTGGAAATATGTATGTGGTACAACTTGTTGTGTTTGGATTTCTTGAGATTGAGATACAATCTTAAATCCTATACCGTGGTACAAAACGAATGTTTTTGGTTCAACCGTTTGGTTTTTAAACGATTTTGGGAATCGTTAATTTTTTCTAACTTTTGTGTTAGATCAGGTTTATTAGTGTAAACCATACGTTTTTGTAAACGTTAAATTCTCTAACATGTGTGTTAGACCAGAATTATTGGTGTCAACCATACGTTTTTTGTAAACGTTAAATTCTCTAACATGTGTGTTATGTCACACCCCCAAAATCCACCTGCGGAGTATCACCGCTTGGGAGCGTGACTGACCAGGATCAAGCCACCAATCATATCGAACATGTAATTAATATCAAGTATAATAAATGTAAACCAATAATTCAATACGATAGGTGATCAAAACATAATCATAGTTTCAAAGTATAGCGGAAGCATAAGTATGAAAACCCAAACGTGTAACATAAGTTCAAATGTTTTAAGTGATTTAACATGGCATCCACGATCCATGCTCCACAACGACCTGCTCCTCCCTGTGCAAGCTCCATATGTACCTAATGTCCTGCAAGGCATGCAGCAGAGAGTCAACAACTAGTTGAGCGAGTTCACAGTTAACAGTTCAGTAATAGTATAGCGTGAGTAGTAGTATGTTCGTTCGTTATGTCATGTATCGTATTAGTTTCCATCGCGGCCTCCCAGGCAGGTATGCGAAGATATTAGGGGGATGTTCATCCCGTGTATTCTAGACTAGGTTTACCTGTATCGCGGCCTACCAGGCAGGTGTGCGAAGATTAGTAGATTACAGTTCGCGGCCTTCCAAAGGCAGGTGTGCGAAGTCAGTCATAATATCGCGGCCAACCCTTGGCAGGTGTGCGAAGATCAGTTCAATAAGTGTTACTAGTCTAGTAGTAGTTTCTAACAGTGGAGTTTGTACAATAGTTCATCAAATCACATCACTACGTTCCAGTATAGATAAGTACCAGTAAATAATCGAATCCCATTCCCACCCTGGGAACCCCATGCCTTGGCTGTGTGAACTCACCATGGTTTGCTCGGTATGCTAAGGAATACACACGCTCACAGTTAGTCAATCACGACCTATCGTATGCACGTATATTCAATCAGTTCATGTTCGTAATAACCCGCATGCAATCTAATGTCACATAGTGCTTGATAGCCAATATCATGTATCAATCATGTATCACGTAACAGTTAACCCATTCATACAATTCACGTAATTCATGCATCGTGTCTTTGATTACACAGTTTAATCTCACGTGGGTGTTAACCTAGTTACCACTGATAACGTACTTACATTTTATTATCGTTAATAAGCTTAACAGGTTAGTCATTATAAATCACACAGTTCATTGTTTCAAATTGGATATCACATAACATCAGACAGGGCCTTGCCCTTCTAAAACTCAGACAGTATGTGGGGGGAAGGGGTTTCCCCTGTTCAAAGTCGGACAAGAGTCCTTACAATATGAAAGTCGGACCTAGTATGAGGGTTTTGGGGATTAAAGTCGGACCAATGAGGCCATGGGGGGTTAAAACTCGGACACTAGATTATCAAATCAACATTCGGATCCCCTCCTTAGTTTAAAACTCGGACTACACTTAAATGAAGTAAACCTCGGACCATTTAAGCTTCAAAAAGTCGGACTAAGGACCCCTTATGAAACTCGGACATATGGCTATTCATAAACTCGGACCCCCAAAGATCCTCTACACAAGTTCGGACCGCTATATGATGAACAAACTCGGACCATGATGCAAGGTTAAACTCGGACCACATTGTGTTCAAGAAACTCGATCATATAGCCCCCCTTAAACTCGGACCATATGCTTCACTAAACTCGGTCAACATTTAAACACTATGTAATTCGGACCTTATGACATTTAAAGGTTTGAATCATATAATACAATAACATTCGGACTACAATAGTTGCTGGCAAAGTTTGGACTATCCTAAGTGTTTAATTCACAAAGTTCGGGCAACAAGCACAATACAAAACTCAGACTATTTAGTTTAATAGAAGTCGGACCACTTAAGTGATTAAAGGTCGGACAAGTGGATTTGGCAAGAAACTCGGACCTTACACCTCATTAAACTCGGACCCCTTGTGTTTATGAAACTCGGTTACATGACAATGCTAATACTCGGACATGTTAACTTGTCTACAGTTCAGTGTATCCTCGGACATTCATGTATGTTTAAAAACTCAGACAAGTATAATGATTCTCAAAGCTCCGACTAGCATCATTCACAAAACTCAGACAATTCAATCATGCACAAAACTCAGACAACTAGAATCAAGGTTACGAAACTCTGACAGAAATCGTGAGTTCCAATACAGAATCAAATGAATCAAATCAGTTACATTTCTCTTGGTTTCTAACCCTAATATCAAACACAGTGACGGCAGAATCATAATCAATCCACTCATGATCAACAATAATCAAACTATATCATTACAGGAACCATCTATCAATCATACGACTAATCATTATCATCAATAATTCAGAATCAAATCAAAATCACAACCTATCACATGAAAAACTAGGGTTTTATAAACATCAATCAATCAACAATTAGTCAAGAATTGATACAATCAAATAATCAACGCACAATCATTAACAATTACCTTGAATGATTCTAGAGAAAGAGGAATCAAGTGTGATGATTATCTTGTGCCAATGATGATGGTGATGATGCTTACTAGAGGATTAGAGAGTTACAAGTACGTGTTTTGATTTTTAGAGAATGATTAGTGAAAAGGGGATTAGGGTTAAGTATAATTAAGTTTTCACTAATAACTCTTCACACCCTCAATTATTCTATTTTACAAAGGTACACCATCTCAATCAATTTCACAGTTTCACCACCAAGTTCACATATTTGACAAGTCTATCACAATTAACAAACAACCATGCAAAGTCACACAACACACTTCATTGTATCAAAACATATACAATTCCATAACAACTAACTGTGAAATCAATCAACTAAATAATACAAGAACGTGTAATAAATGCGAAGTAGAATCTTGGAAATTCGAGTTGTCACATTATCCCCAACTTAAAAGAAATTTCGTCCCGAAATTTGGTACGCACTCACTGAGGAAGCTAGGTAAGTTGTATAGTTCACTGGTTTTCCTGGGGTGTCACATCATCCCCCCGTTGATTTGGAATTTCGTCCCGAAATTCAGTAGTAGCTTCAGCCTCAGTAGTGGTTGCATTGGTTTCGAATAACTGGGGGTACTTTTCTTTCATTTGATCTTCGCGTTCCCAGGTGTACTCTGGGCCACGTCGGGAGTTCCAACGAACTCGGACAAGAGGGATTCTCTTGTGTTTGAGGACCTTAACATCCCGGTCCGTGATTTCAACTGGCTCCTCGACGAACTGCAACCGCTCGTCGATAGTGAGTTCCTTAAAAGGAACTATGAGGGTCTCATCTGATAGGCACTTCTTCAGATTCGACACGTGAAATACATTGTGAACTGCACCGAGTTCAGCTGGTAGGTTCAGTATGTAGGCTACTGGGCCTATTCTTTCAGTGATTTCGAACGGTCCAACATACCGTGAATTGAGTTTGCCTCGTTTACCAAATCGAACCACACCCTTCCAGGGTGAGACTTTAAGTAAAACCCGGTCCCCGACCTGAAATTCCAATGGTTTCCTACGCTTATCCGCGTAGGCTTTCTGACGGTCGCGTGCTGCCGCCATGCGTTGTCGTATCTGTGCAATCTTTTCCGTGGCATCCACTACAATCTCTGGACCCGTAATCTGACTATCCCCCACCTCTGTCCAACAGAGAGGTGACCGGCATTTACGTCCGTACAATGCCTCGAATGGAGCGGCTTGTATGCTGGTGTGATAACTGTTATTATACGAAAACTCCACCAAAGGGAGATGCTTTTCCCAGCCGTTGCCGAAATCGATAACGCATGCCCGAAGCATGTCTTCAAGAGTTTGGATCGTTCGCTCAGACTGTCCATCCGTCTGAGGATGATATGCTGTGCTCATGTCTAATCGTGAGCCGAAAGATTTGTGCATCGCTTGCCATAGCTCTGACGTGAATCGTGCGTCCCGATCCGAAATAATGGAGGTGGGCACCCCGTGCCTCGAAACAACTTCTTTAAGATAGATGTCTGCGAGAGTGGAGAACTTATCCGTTTCCTTAATAGCCAGGAAGTGTGCAGACTTGGTGAGTCGATCCACGATCACCCATATAGTATCATTCCCACGCTGAGATCTAGGTAAGCCCGTAACAAAATCAATGGAAATCTCTTCCCATTTCCACTGTGGTATCCTGGGTTGCTGAAGTAGGCCTGCGGGTTTCTGATATTCAACCTTGACTCTTGCACAGGTCAAGCACTTGCCAACATAGGTGGCGATGTGGGCCTTCATGCTAGGCCACCAATAAGTAGTTCTGATGTCGTGGTACATTTTGTCCGACCCTGGATGTACCGAGTAGCGAGACTTGTGTGCTTCGCCCATCACAAGCTCTCGTAAACCGCCATAAAGTGGGACCCAAATACGCCCCGTTACATAGTAGGCGCCGTCTTCCTTTTGTTCCATTCGTTGCCTTGAACCACGTAAGGCTTCAGCCTTGACGTTTTCGGGTTTCAATGCTTCCACCTGAGCATCTCGTATCTGTGCAGGAAGATCAGACTAAATGGTGAGCTGCAGAGCTCGTACGCGTCTAGGTTGAGTGTCCTTCCGACTGAGAGCGTCGGCCACAACATTGGCTTTGCCTGGATGATACTTAATAGCGCATTCGTAATCGTTAAGCAGTTCGATCCATCGTCGTTGACGCATGTTCAACTCCTTCTGCTTGAAGATATGCTCGAGACTCCTGTGATCGGTGTAAATTGTGCACTTGGTACCGTACAGGTAGTGTCGCCATATCTTAAGTGCAAAAACAACAGCTCCCAGCTCTAAATCGTGCGTCGTGTAGTTCCGTTCATTAATCTTGAGTTGCCGTGAAGCGTAAGCAATAACTTTATCACGCTGCATCAATACACAACCAAGCCCCTGTATCGATGCGTCACAATAGACCACGAAATCGTCGGTGCCCTCTGGCAATGAGAGAATAGGTGCACTGCAAAGCCTATCCTTCAAGTACTGAAAAGCGGTTTCCTGGGAACCTCCCCAACGGTAGGTGACACCTTTCTGTGTCAGCATAGTGAGCGGCTGAGCGATCTTCGAGAAGTCTTTGATGAACCGTCTGTAATACCCTGCCAAACCCAAGAATTGGCGTATTTCCGTCGGTGTACGCGGTGCAGGCCAGTTCCTGATCGAATCTACCTTGGATGGATCGACATGAATCCCATCCCTGTTCACCACATGGCCTAAGAAGTGGACTTCACGAAGCCAGAAGTCGCATTTAGAGAACTTTGCGTACAATTGCTCCTTTCGAAGAAGTTCCAAGATAAGACGTAAGTGCTGCTCGTGTTCCTCCTGACTCTTGGAGTAGATCAGAATGTCGTCGATGAAGACAATGACGAACTTGTCAAGATAGGGTTTGCACACCCTGTTCATAAGGTCCATAAATACGGCAGGTGCGCTCAATAATATCAAACCATCCATCATATCAAACATAAAGTATAGTAGTTAAAATAATTCATAAAACCCAATACAATTGATGTTCAAACCAAACTTTGCTTGAGTAGCGGAAACATAATAATGAAAACCCAAGATAAGTTATAAGTTCAAATATCGTTCATTGCGTCTCCTCGTCCTAACATGAAAACTCGACCTCTTGCCTCGTTGCCATTGTTGTTGTTGTTTCCCCCGTTGTTGTTGTTGTTCCCGTTGCCCTGGTTGTTGTTGTGGTTCTGATTCTGGTTCAACTGAGGGCAATCGCGTTTGTAATGACCTTCTGCCCCACACTGGAAGCATCCCCGGTTTCCACGCTGTGGTTGCTGCTGCTGGTTCTGTGGAGCTGGCGGTGGGAGTTGCTGGTTCTGATTTGCTGGCCGAGAGCTTCTACAATCCTTAGCCTCATGACCCATCTTGAGGCATCTTTGACAACGTTCCCTGCGACATCTTCCGCTGTGGTGTCTGTTGCACTTACTACACAGTGGGTGAATTCCCCGATATCCACCCTGCCCCTGACTGCCAGATGATTGCTGACTCGGATTCTGGTAGTCATTTGTCTTGCGCTGCTGAGACTGAACAGAAACTGATCCCTTGCTGGAATCCCCCTCCCATTTCCTCTTGTTGTCACTGGGAGTAGCAGAAGTGGTGACAGCAGCAGTGGTAGCCTTGACACGTTTTGGCAGCCTGTTCTGGTCCACTGCCTGATCTGTAATACGATGAGCAAGGCGTTGAATAGCCTGGATATTATCAAGATTAGCCGATGTCACATGGCTCTGGATCTCTGGCGCCAAACCCTTGAGATACAATTCAATACGTTTCACTGGAGGGTCCACCATAGTTGGACATAGCACGGCCAGCTCGTTCGACCGTTTGGTATAAGCCTCGATTTCCGACCCAACCATTTTCAAATTATAGAGCTCATCCTCCAACTTATGAATGTCTTCACGCGTACAATACTCCCTTTTGATAAGTTCCTTAAAATCGTTCCAGGGTGTGGCATTAGCAGCTGCCAACCCTAAAATCTGAACTTGGGCGTTCCACCAAGTTAACGCGATTCCTTCCAAAGTGCCAGTGGCGTACTTGACCCTGCGAGCCTCAGGGCATTCACACATTTCGAACACAGATTCTAGCTTCTCGAACCAATGGAGGAGTCCCACTGCCCCCTCGGTGCCACTGAATGAGCTTGGACGACAGTCCATGAAGTTCTTGAAAGTGCAGACAGGCTGCTGCGCGTGTTGACCTGCTTGAGCAGCTGCAAGTGCCGCAGCAACTTGAGCTTGAACGAGAGCCTCTAGCTGGGCTTGAGTCATGTTAATTCGTCCGGCCATTGATCTTCACATCAAAGGCAACATAAGTGAGAAAGGTTCGCGAATAGTGCGATGACAGAAGAGTGTAAGCACGTAAGTGTTCTCAAGCAATAACAAGTAGTGAGCAAAGTAAGGTAAGCATACTACGAGCAAAGTTCTATGCAGTTCTAGCAAGCAGGTAATAAACTAAACCTTATTACCTAGGATGTCGAGTCTTGCACGTGGAGCGAAGCGTCGTTGTGGATCGTTTGAGAGCACTGTTCTGGTTATAGTCTGGTTTTAATAAAAACGTTTTCCCATATTAAAACCAAGTTCTCTATAACCAATGGCTCTGATACCAATCTGTCACACCCCCAAAATCCACCTGCGGAGTATCACCGCTTGGGAGCGTGACTGACCAGGTTCAAGCCACCAATCATATCGAACATGTAATTAATATCAAGTATAATAAATGTAAACCAATAATTCAATACGATAGGTGATCAAAACATAATCATAGTTTCAAAGTATAGCGGAAGCATAAGTATGAAAACCCAAACGTGTAACATAAGTTCAAATGTTTTAAGTGATTTAACATGGCATCCACGATCCATGCTCCACAACGACCTGCTCCTCCCTGTGCAAGCTCCATATGTACCTAATGTCCTGCAAGGCATGCAGCAGAGAGTCAACAACTAGTTGAGCGAGTTCACAGTTAACAGTTCAGTAATAGTATAGCGTGAGTAGTAGTATGTTCGTTCGTTATGTCATGTATCGTATTAGTTTCCATCGCGGCCTCCCAGGCAGGTATGCGAAGATATTAGGGGGATGTTCATCCCGTGTATTCTAGACTAGGTTTACCTGTATCGCGGCCTACCAGGCAGGTGTGCGAAGATTAGTAGATTACAGTTCGCGGCCTTCCAAAGGCAGGTGTGCGAAGTCAGTCATAATATCGTGGCCAACCCTTGGCAGGTGTGCGAAGATCAGTTCAATAAGTGTTACTAGTCTAGTAGTAGTTTCTAACAGTGGAGTTTGTACAATAGTTCATCAAATCACATCACTACGTTCCAGTATAGATAAGTACCAGTAAATAATCGAATCCCATTCCCACCCTGGGAACCCCATGCCTTGGCTGTGTGAACTCACCTTGGTTTGCTCGGTATGCTAAGTGTGACAACTCGAACTTTAGACATGCTTTGATGTAACGTTACGTGCTCATGAGAACTGAATTATATGATTTTAAATGAATAATTGTTTACGTGTGTTGTGTATGTATGAATGTTATGTGTTGCACGAGCCCAAACTACACAAACCGGCCACACAAAGCCCTTTGGGCCACTCCTTGTGCACGCGGACCATTAGACAACCAAGTGGGCTCGGCCCACTCCCCACTCGCAACACAAAACCGAGTTAGGGGTTTTGTTTTACCATTTTTGCAAATCACAAACACACACAAACCCTAGAAGCTTTGCTCTCTCTCTCTCGGCTTGTTGAGGAACCGACGGCACAAGGCCATCCGACCACCCTCTTGTTCGGATCACATCTCGTTACTTGTAATCGGTTAGTATATTATCTATGATTATGTGTTTTATGCTTAGGTGATGCCATGATAAATCGGATTGTATGATTTAGTATTCGGTTGGTATGAGTTATTTGATTGTGCTCTTGTTAATCGGTTTCTGTGAATGATGATCATGTTTTCATACGAAATAGGTTGCATGAGTGATTTGTTAATTGGTCCGGATTGATGTTTGTAATCGGCTGAGATGATTCTGTTTGTACATGCGAATTAGGGTGCATGCTAGGATGGTGTTATGATTAGGATTCGGTTTAGTGTTGGTTGATAATCCGATTATTGATTTGATACGGTTATGAATTTGCTAAATGATGAAGGTTTGAAGACATTATGAATATGATTGAATGTTGTACAATCCTTGTTTGATCTGATTTCCGAAACTGCCTAAGTGTTTGCTGAAATCACGGAGTTTAATTGACTAGAATTATGGAAACCAGTTACACAGCCAGTTGCGACTCAGATTGCGGGTCGAAACCTCCCCGTCTCGACTCGAAACCACAAACAGCACCAGCCGAAACCACGGTTGCGAGTCCCGTTGCGACTCGTAACCAGACCATGATGAACCGAGATCTCCATTGCGACTCGCAACCAGCTGTTGCGACTCGTAATCTCCGGTTGCGACTCGAGATCTCCGTTGCGACTCGAGACCACCCTTTACACGCACACTGTTGGGCCTTCACTGTCACGGGCCCAATCTATTGAGCCCAACGATTTGAATTGTGGACTGTTTATTAATGGACTTGTATGTGTTTGCTATTTGGGTCGATTGAGAATCTGGATTGTTTTGTTATTGGGCTGCTTATGTCATTGGGCCGGGTATGAATGGACTTAGAACAATTGGATCCTCACATGCTATGTCTTATCTGTTTACGTGCGTACATGTTTGCCATGACTATACGTGATTACTATATACGTGCTATATACGAACCTGACTCGTATAATAACCATGATAGGACGTGAGTGATCATTTACTTGCTACTTGTACTTTCTGTGTATCTGCCGAGCAAACCAAGGTGAGTTCACACAGCCAAGGCATGGGATTCCCGGGTTGGGAATTGGGTTGGATATGATGAAATGGAATGATTACTCGTACTTACGCATATACCAGACTATAGACCATCGTCCTCAGGTTAGTCAGGACACGTTACGTAAAGCCTACGTAACCCAGATCTTTTGCCATATGTCTCCCGGGTCGGGAAGGACACGTTACGTAAAGCCTACGTAACCCAATACCCTCCACTGGCTTCCAGATCGGAAGGCCACGCTGCGTAAAGCCTACGTAGCCCCCACGCGTACCACTGTCCTCGGGGAAGGGCACGTCACGTAAAGCCTACGTGACCCTGTACGTTTTCCTGTTCTCGGTAAAGAAGAACACATGGTCGGAAGTTAGTCTAGTAAGTACCGTTAATGAGAAGCCCTCATTAACCAGGATGAACATGGGAAGCCCCCACCTTTATTACACACTAGTATGGGAAGCCCCCACTAGCTATACTTATGCATTACTTTATGAACTTACTTTCTGTGAACTCGCTCAACTAGTTTGTTGATTATTTGCTGCATGCCTTGCAGGACCTTAGGTATACTTGGGAGCTTGCACAGGGAAGGAGCAGGTCGTTGTGGGCAGATGGATCGTTAATGATGTCGAACTCATAACTCGTTTTGAATTTACTTTACTATGCTTCCGCTACTTAAAACAGTATTTGGTTTTGAAACATCAATCATGTCATGGTGACTTACGTTAATTACTTTTATTATTATTAAATGCTATGTTTGATATGATTGATGGCTTGATCCTGGTCAGTCACGCTCCCAAGCGGTGGTATTCCGCGGGTGGATTTTGGGGGTGTGACAGATTGGTATCAGAGCCATTGGTTATAGAGAACTTGGTTTTAATATGGGAAAACGTTTTTATTAAAACCAGACTATAACCAGTATAGTGCTCTCAACGATCCACAACGACGCTTCGCTCCACGTGCAAGACTCGACATCCTAGGTAATAAGGTTTATGTTTATTGCCTGTTTGCTAGAACTGTTTAGAACTTTGCTCGCATTACGCTTAGATACACATGCTTGATTACATGAGAACACCTATATGCCTACACTTTTCTGTCATCGCCCTACTCGCGAACCATTCTTACGTATGCTACTTGTTACTATGAAGATCATGTCTGGACGAATCAACATGACACAAGCCCAGCTAGAGGCTCTCGTTCAAGCTCAAGTTGCTGCGGCAGTTGCAGCAGCTCAAGCAGGTAGTATATCCTGCAGTATAGGCACACACTAGGATCTTTAGATCCTACATTAACTCCCGTATTTAACTTCGTCCTATTCGTACACAATAGGTCAACACGCGCAGCAGCCAGTCTGCACTTTCAAGAACTTCATGGACTGTCGTCCAAACTCTTTCAGCGGCACAGAAGGAGCGGTTGGACTCCTCCACTGGTTCGAGAAGTTAGAATCGGTATTCGAAATGTGCGAGTGCCCTGAGGCTCGCAAGGTCAAGTTTGCTACTGGTACTTTGGAAGGGATAGCACTGACTTGGTGGAACGCCCAAGTCCAAATCTTAGGGTTGGCAGCTGCTAACGCCACCCCATGGAACGATTTCAAGGAACTCATCAAGCGTGAGTATTGCACGCGGGAAGATATTCACAAGCTAGAAGACGAGCTGTATAACTTGAAAATGGTTGGATCGGAAATCGAGGCGTATACTAAACGGTCTAATGAGCTGGCCGTTCTGTGTCCTACTATGGTGGACCCTCCATACAAGCGCATTGAGTTGTATCTCAAGGGATTGGCGCCAGAAATTCAGAGCCACGTGACGTCGGCTAACCTCGAAAACATCCAAGAAATCCAGCGTCTTGCTCACCGTATCACCGATCAGGCAGTGGATCAGAATAAACTGCCCAAGCGTGTTACTGCTACTGCTAACGTCACCACCTCAGTTACTCCTGCTACATCTGGTGACAGTAAAAGAAAGTGGGATGGGGATTCCAGCAAAGGTTCAGCGATTGTTCAGCCACAAGCTCAGCAGCAGAAGATTGACCACTATCAGAGTCCCAGTCAGCAATCCTCTGGTGGTCACAGACAGAGGAGATATCAGGGTAGTCAACCCAGGTGCCACAACTGCAACAGGCATCACCACGGCCCATGTAACAAGGGTCGTTGTCAAAGGTGTCTTAAGATGGGTCACGAGGCCAAAGACTGCAGGAGCCCTCGTCCTGCGAATCAGAATCAGCAGCCTCAGCAACCAGCTCCACAGAACCAGCAGCAGCAGCAGCAGCCACAGCGTGGAAACCGGGGATGTTTCCAGTGTGGGGCTGAAGGTCACTTCAAACGCGATTGCCCTCAGTTGAACCAGAATCGCAACAACAATAACCAGGGCAACGGGAACAACAACGACAATGAAGCTCGTGGTCGTGCTTTTGTGCTAGGTCGAGGCGACGCAGTGAACGATCCCAACGTTGTTATGGGTAAGTTTCTCCTCGACGATATTTACGTTACTGTTTTATTTGATTCGGGTGCGGATACAAGCTATATGTCTGTGAAAATGTGTCAACTGCTAAAACGTGCACCAACACTTTTACCCACCAAACATGTAGTAGAGTTAGCTAACGGTAAAAGTCTAGAAGCCACGCACGTAGTTCAGGGTTGTAATCTTATCCTAGCTGGTCAAGCCTTCTCTATCGATCTCATTCCCATAGTTTTGGGTAGCTTCGACGTCGTGATTGGGATGGATTGGCTTTCCCAACACCAGGCAGAAATCTTATGCAGCGAAAAGGTTATTCGCATTCCTCGTTCTGGTCAGGAACCTCTAGAAGTTCAAGGCGACAAGAGTGGTGCTGTGGTTGGCATCATCTCTTTCTTGAAGGCTCAGAAATGCTTACGTAAGGGTCACACTGCCATTCTGGCACTCGCTACAGACGCATCAGTAAAGGAAAAGAAATTGGAGGATATTCCAATTGTACGTGATTACCCTCAGGTGTTTCCTGAAGACTTACCAGGCTTACCGCCTCATCGTCAGGTCGAATTTCAGATCGAGCTCGCTCCGGGAGCAGCACCCATAGCTCGCGCACCATATCGTCTAGCTCCATCAGAATTGGAGGAACTGTCAAAGCAGCTACAAGAGCTCTTGGAAAAGGGCTTTATTCGTCCAAGCTCTTCGCCTTGGGGAGCTCCAGTGCTTTTCGTGAAGAAGAAAGACGGTACGTTCAGGATGTGTATAGACTACAGGGAACTCAACAAGGTAACGGTGAAGAACCGTTATCCTCTTCCGCGCATCGACGACTTATTCGATCAGTTGCAAGGGTCGTGCTACTATTCGAAGATAGATTTAAGGTCAGGGTACCATCAGTTGAGAGTCCGGGATGAGGACGTCTCCAAGACAGCTTTCAGAACTCGTTACGGTCATTACGAGTTTCTTGTCATGCCATTCGGATTAACGAACGCGCCTGCTGTATTTATGGATCTTATGAACAGGGTGTGCAAACCCTATCTAGACAAGTTCGTCATAGTTTTCATCGACGACATCCTGATTTACTCCAAGAGTCAGGAGGAACACGAGCAGCACCTTCGCCTTATTTTGGAACTCCTTCGGAAGGAACAGCTGTACGCCAAGCTTTCTAAATGCGACTTCTGGCTTCGTGAAGTCCACTTCTTGGGCCATGTGGTGAACAAGGATGGGATCCATGTCGATCCATCCAAGGTAGATTCGATCAGAAACTGGCCTGCACCGCGTACACCGACAGAGATACGCCAATTCTTGGGTCTGGCAGGTTACTACAGACGGTTTATCAAGGATTTCTCGAAGATTGCTCAGCCGCTTACGCTACTGACACAGAAGGGTGTTACCTATCGCTGGGGAGAGCCCCAGGAGACTGCTTTTCAGCACTTAAAAGATAGGCTTTGCAGCGCACCTATTCTCTCATTGCCAGAGGGCACAGAAGACTTCGTAGTATATTGTGATGCATCCATTCGGGGATTGGGATGTGTGTTAATGCAGCGCGACAAGGTTATTGCTTACGCCTCTCGTCAACTCAAGGTTCACGAACGGAACTACACGACGCACGATTTAGAGCTGGGAGCTGTTGTTTTTGCGCTTAAGATATGGCGACACTACCTGTACGGTACCAGGTGCACGATTTACACCGATCACAGGAGTCTCGAGCATATCCTTAAGCAGAAGGATTTGAACATGCGTCAACGGCGATGGGTTGAATTACTGAACGATTACGAATGCGCTATCAAGTACCATCCAGGCAAAGCCAATGTTGTGGCTGACGCCCTTAGTCGAAAGGACACCTTACCGAAGCGCGTGCGAGCGCTACAGCTTACGATCCAGTCTAGCCTTCCTGCACAGATACGAAATGCTCAGACAGAAGCACTGAAGCCCGAAAACGTCAAGGCTGAAGCCTTACGCGGCTCACGACAGCAAATGGAACAGAAGGCAGACGGTGCCTACTATGTAACGGGCCGTATTTGGGTCCCTCTTTATGGCGGTCTACGCGAACTTGTAATGGACGAAGCACACAAGTCTCGCTATTCGGTACATCCAGGGTCGGATAAAATGTACCACGATATCAGCACTACTTATTGGTGGCCTAGTATGAAGGCCCACATCACTACGTACGTTGGAAAGTGCTTGACCTGTGCAAGAGTCAAGGTCGAATATCAGAAACCAGCTGGCCTACTGCAGCAGCCTAAGATACCTCAGTGGAAATGGGAAGAAATTTCCATGGATTTTGTTACGGGTTTACCTAGATCCCAGCGTGGGAACGATACAATATGGGTCATAGTTGATCGACTCACCAAGTCTGCACACTTCCTGCCGATTAAGGAAACGGATAAGTTCTCCACTCTCGCAGACGTATATCTTAAAGAAGTTGTCTCGAGGCACGGGGTGCCCACATCTATCATTTCGGATCGCGATGCACGATTCACGTCAGAACTTTGGCAAGCAATGCATAAATCCTTTGGCTCACGATTAGACATGAGCACAGCATATCATCCTCAGACGGATGGGCAGTCTGAGCGTACGATCCAAACACTTGAAGACATGCTTCGGGCATGCGTCATCGATTTCGGCAACGGCTGGGAAAAGCACCTCCCTTTGGTGGAGTTTTCTTACAATAACAGTTACCATACCAGCATTCAAGCCGCTCCATTCGAGGCATTGTACGGGCGTAAATGCCGGTCACCTCTCTGTTGGGCAGAGGTGGGGGATAGTCAGATCACGGGTCCAGAGATTGTAGTGGACGCCACAGAAAAGATTGCACAGATACGACAACGCATGGCGGCAGCACGCGACCGTCAGAAAGCCTACGCGGACAAGCGTAGAAAGCCATTGGAATTTGAGGTCGGGGACCGGGTTTTATTGAAAGTTTCACCCTGGAAGGGTGTGGTTCGTTTTGGCAAACGGGGTAAATTGAATCCGCGGTACGTCGGACCATTTGAAATCATAGAAAAGATTGGCAAGGTAGCCTACAAGTTGAACCTACCAGCTGAACTCGGGGCAGTTCACAATGTCTTTCATGTATCGAACTTAAAGAAGTGCCTATCAGATGAAAATCTTATCATTCCTTTCAAGGAACTCACTATCGACGAGCGGTTGCAGTTCGTTGAGGAACCAGTAGAAATCACGGACCGGGATGTGAAGGTCCTCAAACACAAGAGAATCCCTCTTGTCCGAGTTCGTTGGAACTCCAAACGTGGCCCAGAGTACACCTGGGAACGCGAAGACAGGATGACAGAAAAGTACCCCCAGTTATTCGGGAACAAGGCAACCACTACTGAGGCTGAAGCTACTACTTCGGAATTTCGGGACGAAATTCCAGATCAACGGGGGGAGGATGTGACACCCCAGGAAAACCAGTGAACAGTACAGTTTACCTAGCTTCCTCAGTGAGTGCATACCAAATTTCGGGACGAAATTTCCAATTAGTTGGGGATAATGTGACAACTCGAACTTTAGACATGCTTTGATGTAACGTTACGTGCTCATGAGAACTGAATTATATGATTTTAAATGAATAATTGTTTACGTGTGTTGTGTATGTATGAATGTTATGTGTTGCACGAGCCCAAACTACACAAACCGGCCACACAAAGCCCTTTGGGCCACTCCTTGTGCACGCGGACCATTAGACAACCAAGTGGGCTCGGCCCACTCCCCACTCGCAACACAAAACCGAGTTAGGGGTTTTGTTTTACCATTTTTGCAAATCACAAACACACACAAACCCTAGAAGCTTTGCTCTCTCTCTCTCGGCTTGTTGAGGAACCGACGGCACAAGGCCATCCGACCACCCTCTTGTTCGGATCACATCTCGTTACTTGTAATCGGTTAGTATATTATCTATGATTATGTGTTTTATGCTTAGGTGATGCCATGATAAATCGGATTGTATGATTTAGTATTCGGTTGGTATGAGTTATTTGATTGTGCTCTTGTTAATCGGTTTCTGTGAATGATGATCATGTTTTCATACGAAATAGGTTGCATGAGTGATTTGTTAATTGGTCCGGATTGATGTTTGTAATCGGCTGAGATGATTCTGTTTGTACATGCGAATTAGGGTGCATGCTAGGATGGTGTTATGATTAGGATTCGGTTTAGTGTTGGTTGATAATCCGATTATTGATTTGATACGGTTATGAATTTGCTAAATGATGAAGGTTTGAAGACATTATGAATATGATTGAATGTTGTACAATCCTTGTTTGATCTGATTTCCGAAACTGCCTAAGTGTTTGCTGAAATCACGGAGTTTAATTGACTAGAATTATGGAAACCAGTTACACAGCCAGTTGCGACTCAGATTGCGGGTCGAAACCTCCCCGTCTCGACTCGAAACCACAAACAGCACCAGCCGAAACCACGGTTGCGAGTCCCGTTGCGACTCGTAACCAGACCATGATGAACCGAGATCTCCATTGCGACTCGCAACCAGCTGTTGCGACTCGTAATCTCCGGTTGCGACTCGAGATCTCCGTTGCGACTCGAGACCACCCTTTACACGCACACTGTTGGGCCTTCACTGTCACGGGCCCAATCTATTGAGCCCAACGATTTGAATTGTGGACTGTTTATTAATGGACTTGTATGTGTTTGCTATTTGGGCCGATTGAGAATCTGGATTGTTTTGTTATTGGGCTGCTTATGTCATTGGGCCGGGTATGAATGGACTTAGAACAATTGGATCCTCACATGCTATGTCTTATCTGTTTACGTGCGTACATGTTTGCCATGACTATACGTGATTACTATATACGTGCTATATACGAACCTGACTCGTATAATAACCATGATAGGACGTGAGTGATCATTTACTTGCTACTTGTACTTTCTGTGTATCTGCCGAGCAAACCAAGGTGAGTTCACACAGCCAAGGCATGGGATTCCCGGGTTGGGAATTGGGTTGGATATGATGAAATGGAATGATTACTCGTACTTACGCATATACCAGACTATAGACCATCGTCCTCAGGTTAGTCAGGACACGTTACGTAAAGCCTACGTAACCCAGATCTTTTGCCATATGTCTCCCGGGTCGGGAAGGACACGTTACGTAAAGCCTACGTAACCCAATACCCTCCACTGGCTTCCAGATCGGAAGGCCACGCTGCGTAAAGCCTACGTAGCCCCCACGCGTACCACTGTCCTCGGGGAAGGGCACGTCACGTAAAGCCTACGTGACCCTGTACGTTTTCCTGTTCTCGGTAAAGAAGAACACATGGTCGGAAGTTAGTCTAGTAAGTACCGTTAATGAGAAGCCCTCATTAACCAGGATGAACATGGGAAGCCCCCACCTTTATTACACACTAGTATGGGAAGCCCCCACTAGCTATACTTATGCATTACTTTATGAACTTACTTTCTGTGAACTCGCTCAACTAGTTTGTTGATTATTTGCTGCATGCCTTGCAGGACCTTAGGTATACTTGGGAGCTTGCACAGGGAAGGAGCAGGTCGTTGTGGGCAGATGGATCGTTAATGATGTCGAACTCATAACTCGTTTTGAATTTACTTTACTATGCTTCCGCTACTTAAAACAGTATTTGGTTTTGAAACATCAATCATGTCATGGTGACTTACGTTAATTACTTTTATTATTATTAAATGCTATGTTTGATATGATTGATGGCTTGATCCTGGTCAGTCACGCTCCCAAGCGGTGGTATTCCGCGGGTGGATTTTGGGGGTGTGACACTAAGGAATACACACGCTCACAGTTAGTCAATCACGACCTATCGTATGCACGTATATTCAATCAGTTCATGTTCGTAATAACCCGCATGCAATCTAATGTCACATAGTGCTTGATAGCCAATATCATGTATGAATCATGTATCACGTAACAGTTAACCCATTCATACAATTCACGTAATTCATGCGTCGTGTCTTTGATTACACAGTTTAATCTCACGTGGGTGTTAACCTAGTTACCACTGATAACGTACTTACATTTTATTATCGTTAATAAGCTTAACAGGTTAGTCATTATAAATCACACAGTTCATTGTTTCAAATTGGATATCACATAACATCAGACAGGGCCTTGACCTTCTAAAACTCAGACAGTATGTGGGGGGAAGGGGTTTCCCCTGTTCAAAGTCGGACAAGAGTCCTTACAATATGAAAGTCGGACCTAGTATGAGGGTTTTGGGGATTAAAGTCGGACCAATGAGGCCATGGGGGGTTAAAACTCGGACACTAGATTATCAAATCAACATTCGGATCCCCTCCTTAGTTTAAAACTCGGACTACACTTAAATGAAGTAAACCTCGGACCATTTAAGCTTCAAAAAGTCGGACTAAGGACCCCTTATGAAACTCGGACATATGGCTATTCATAAACTCGGACCCCCAAAGATCCTCTACACAAGTTCGGACCGCTATATGATGAACAAACTCGGACCATGATGTAAGGTTAAACTCGGACCACATTGTGTTCAAGAAACTCGATCATATGGTCCCCCTTAAACTCGGACCATATGCTTCACTAAACTCGGTCAACATTTAAACACTATGTAATTCGGACCTTATGACATTTAAAGGTTTGAATCATATAATACAATAACATTCGGACTACAATAGTTGCTGGCAAAGTTTGGACTATCCTAAGTGTTTAATTCACAAAGTTCGGGCAACAAGCACAATACAAAACTCAGACTATTTAGTTTAATAGAAGTCGGACCACTTAAGTGATTAAAGGTCGGACAAGTGGATTTGGCAAGAAACTCGGACCTTACACCTCATTAAACTCGGACCCCTTGTGTTTATGAAACTCGGTTACATGACAATGCTAATACTCGGACATGTTAACTTGTCTACAGTTCAGTGTATCCTCGGACATTCATGTATGTTTAAAAACTCAGACAAGTATAATGATTCTCAAAGCTCCGACTAGCATCATTCACAAAACTCAGACAATTCAATCATGCACAAAACTCAGACAACTAGAATCAAGGTTACGAAACTCTGACAGAAATCGTGAGTTCCAATACAGAATCAAATGAATCAAATCAGTTACATTTCTCTTGGTTTCTAACCCTAATATCAAACACAGTGACGGCAGAATCATAATCAATCCACTCATGATCAACAATAATCAAACTATATCATTACAGGAACCATCTATCAATCATACGACTAATCATTATCATCAATAATTCAGAATCAAATCAAAATCACAACCTATCACATGAAAAACTAGGGTTTTATAAACATCAATCAATCAACAATTAGTCAAGAATTGATACAATCAAATAATCAACGCACAATCATTAACAATTACCTTGAATGATTCTAGAGAAAGAGGAATCAAGTGTGATGATTATCTTGTGCCAATGGTGATGGTGATGATGCTTGCTAGAGGATTAGAGAGTTACAAGTACGTGTTTTGATTTTTAGAGAATGATTAGTGAAAAGGGGATTAGGGTTAAGTATAATTAAGTTTTCACTAATAACTCTTCACACCCTCAATTATTCTATTTTACAAAGGTACACCATCTCAATCAATTTCACAGTTTCACCACCAAGTTCACATATTTGACAAGTCTATCACAATTAACAAACAACCATGCAAAGTCACACAACACACTTCATTGTATCAAAACATATACAATTCCATAACAACTAACTGTGAAATCAATCAACTAAATAATACAAGAACGTGTAATAAATGCGAAGTAGAATCTTGGAAATTCGAGTTGTCACATGTTAGACTAGAATTATTGGTGTAAACCATATGTTTTTTGTAAACGTTAAACTCTCCTAAGTAGAGTTTTTTATTACTTTAAATAAGAGTTTTATGTTACTTGATTAGAGTTTTATGTCTCTAATTAAGTCTCTATTTAAAGTAGACTCTTCATCCACCCATGGATTGATATGAACAAATAAGTCTTATAATGATTTTTGTAATCATTTGTCTTCTAACATGTGTGTTAGAAACGTTCATGAAACGTGTTAGTTTGGAAGCAATTTTTTAATTGTTTAGTTTCTAACGTGTGCATTAGAAATGACTTATTTATTTGAACCATATATGTGTTTTTAGCAAGTCGAATTAACATTTTGTGAAAATGTTAATATTTCTAACGTGCGCGTTAGAATTTCTTTTGTCACACCCCGACCACGTAAAACAACAAAACGTGGCGGAAACGTCGGGGAGTGTTGTAACAGAATCATTGTTTCACAACCATGGATCAAATAGTTTTATTTTATTGAATTATTAAACTTAATGGTTTGGTACAATTCCGGTAAAAACAAATAATTGTTTCTCAGTTTTAAAGTCGCTAAGGCACAAGTCCATCCTATGTGTAGCGTGCATCAACAATCATCACATAGTAGTACCTGAAACATATATGAAAATAGGTACGTCAGCATAAAAATGCCTGTGAGTAACATAGGATTTTGTGTATTAGATTCATGGCTTTGGATAATGCGAGAAAAGGTTTTATGTTTTCAAAATAGCCATGAATCCAATGTAAAAGTTTTGTTTCTGAAAACGTGTCGTTTTGGAAAAGGGTTTAAAGTATAGACAAAAATATACTTTGGTTTTGAAAAGTATGTATAAATAGTATAACAAAGTATACTTTAGTTTTAAAATAGTTAAATGGATAGTATATCAAAATATACTTTAGTAATTAAAATAATAGATTTGGTAGTATATCTTAAGTATACTTTGGTTTAAGGATAAAAGTATAGGTAGTATATCAAATTATACTTTGGTTTAAAAATAGCATATCAACTATGCTTTGGTTTAAAAATAGCATATCAACTATGCTTTTGTTTAAAAATAGCATATCAACTATGCTTTGATAGTATATTAAATTATACTTTGGTTTATGAAATAACAAAGTAGGTAGTATATCAAACTATACTTTGGTAAACAGTAGCATATCAAACTATGCTTTGGATAGTATATCAAAATATACTTTGGTTTAAAAATAACAAGGTTGGTAGTATATCAAACTATACTTTGGTAAACAGTAGCATATCAAACTATGCTTTGGTAAGTAACAAAGTAGTATGTTAAAACACATGTTGGATTTTGTACTTAGTATATCAAAATATACTTTGGTAGATCACATTTGAGAGTACATCAAACTGTACTTTTGTAGTATATCAACATATACAAAAAGGGTGTGATTTGGTATTCAATCAAGCCTTAGTGTATCAAACTACACTTTGGAGACTATAGAAATACCACGAAGGCAATTTCTATTTGGTTAAAACTTGGTTTCTGACATTCCATACAACAGGAATGGGGTGTCTAGTCCTATAGCGCTATATCATACTACCAATCGGCTGGGTGAATGTATAAAAATGGGTACAATCCAACAATTAGTTTTATAAGTTTTGGAAAATCAGTGTTTAAACCATAGGTAATTGTTTAATTTGACAAAAGAGTATGTACTAAGCATGTGTAATCAGGTAGTTTAAAATCAGGAAAATAACAGATAGGCATATATGTTTCACCCCAAAACAATTGAAAACAGTAAAAGAGGGGACTATGTACTCACTTGATATTGTAAGTATCCTTGATTAAGTGTCCTAACCAAGCTCGGGAAATCAAGGAATCAAGTGGCACTTAGTATGGAATCACTAAGTTAAACAATCGGATCCTAAATCGGGAGATAGGATAGAATGAAGTTCTATAAATCAAATGAGTATTGCAACTCATATGGCATGATTTAATAGACCTAACATTCTGATTCGGAAGTCTACCTAAGTTCTTTTGACCCGTTTCGACCCATTATGGTAGTATAAGCCACTATAATGCGTCGTTTTCGTAAAACTATGTTCAGATGGTTAACTATGTGCTATGTCAAGTCTTACATGCCCAATTATCCCTATACATGTTACTAAATCAGATTATATGTCGAAAATATGTTCACATAATCAAAATACGGATTTTAGCTTCAAAAGGGCATTTTGGTCATTTCCTATGGGCATACAAGCTAACTAGCATACGACTAACCAACCTATGTGATCATAAGGTATAACCTCAGTGGTTATTCCCTATGCAACTATGATCACTAACTAAGCTTGGTCGGATACTAAAGATCGACCAAACGGGTCGGGTTCGAAAGGCTAAGCGGTTGTTTAGACCGCTTACCTCATGACCCAAAACAAGCACTAAACTAATAGTGTCGAGTTAAACATGTCAAAACATGTCTAACCTACTGATTTGGTATCAAAATAAAGCGTTTTGATACCCTAAAGTAGTTCCGTTGCAAAATGCGTGCTAAAACGCATTTTGACCGAAACTTTGACTCGACACTACAACAAGTTAACGTGGTAATCAGTGGTTATAATCACGAAGGATTATAACCATCGTGATTACAATCACGTTTCAAAGTTCAATTGAACTTTGACTTGACCAATTGATGGTCAAAACCGAAAGTCAAACTGTTTGCCAAACGTTTGACTTTCTACACTACATAAAGAAAAAGCAATAAAAAGAATGAAAGAAGCTAACTAAGGGTCCTTGCTATCTTTTCAACAAAAAGACAAAGTCCCAATTCAGCTTAGGAGAGCTTCCAAAGCAGATGTGAAGGAGAGAAAGAAGGAATGAGCAATGAACAAGTGAATGGAGTGGCCTATTTATACTTGTTGGTGATTTACAAGATCATTCCATGTGTTTGTTTGGCCACCAAGCATGAAATCTCATCCATACAAGTGTTAGGAGCAGGTGCAAAGCCTTGGAGAGGTGGTAACTTGGTTACCACACAAAGAACTTGCATAAACAGCCCCTGAATTAGCAACAGATTGCTAAAAACAACTTTCTGGTCGCTGGGCATCTGAGGCGGCCCGCCTAAGAAATGGGGAGGGGCTTACGCGCCCCGCCTGAGCTCCCCAGATCAGCAAATTTTCAATTTTGGCAGCTTTAGTCCCTGCGTGCATTCGAGTCCATTTCAAGCCTTTTTGACCCCCGTTAAGCCATTTTCAAGGCTCTACAAGGTCAATAAAGTTTAGAGGACTCAAAATATGCTTGGAACACTCTTGGATGTCGGCTCGTTTGGTCGTACGGTCGCGTTGTTCGTTAACTTACGATGAAACTCAAACGGACGTGAAAACGAACCAAATTAAGCGACGAATGGGATTTTTGCATGCCGATCACTAAAATAAAAATATTTTAGTGTGTACAAAAATTTTGGAGGTCCAGATGTGTCCAGAACGTAAGATATGCGCGAAAATGTAAACTTATGCCGTTTTTGACACTTTTAGTCCCTGTAAGATCATATAAGCATATTTTCGCACACCGAACCTATCAAAGCTTATTTCTAAGCCATGTTTAGGTAATATATGGTATGTTTAACTTATGATCAAGTTCCAGACTGTACGTTACCTTACGAATCGGTAAAGTTTCGTAGTTTGACGCAAATAGTCCCTGCGATCGAATAAACTTGTTTTTGCCATACCAAACCTTCCAAAACTTATTTCTAAGTTATGTAAAGGTCATTTAAGGTATGTTAAGCCTATTTCACTATTCCGGAGTTTTTGTTGCGTTATACTGATTACGTTTACGCACCAGTGCGCGTATAACTTTCCAGAAAGCGATTTAAAGCTCGGAATTGAACAAGAATTGATATGTGCAAAAGATACACATATTTATACAAATCCCCAAGCATGAAACACGATGTTTCATAGATTTGGCATTTGTTTGGTGTTCGTGGTGACACAGGTGTCACAGTCTCCCCTACTTTAGGAAATTTCGTCTCGAAATTTAATTCTAGAGGAAACTTGTGAAGACAGCTGTGATTGTTTCGCTTTCGAATAAATCCTCCATTTCCCAAGTAAAACTCTAGTTCACGTTTGGATTCTAAGCGAATCTGTTAACTGCCAAAATGTCGTTGTTGAAATAACAAAAACATGAGGTTTCGAGTAATGGATAGTAGGAGGTTTCCTATGAAGACTACTATAGAAAACTTGTGTGTGCTCGAAATCAGAGTCGGAGAATGCAAAATAAGATAACATTGGTCAAGGTCCAGGACTTCTAGTAATTTAAATAACGCTACTTTCGCAATGTAATAAGGAACACTTATATATAGGAAGTACCAGCGGCGTATCCACCATGCCCTTTTTACATTGTTCACGTCTCGTTATTCTCATCACTATAGGTCTTAACACATGACAAAACTTGCTGTGGTTTCTGTGCACTGAATTCCATAATTACGTATGCATCCATAATTACGTAATTCCTTGCACAGTCCGCACAGTTCATCTTATAATGTGTAGGGTAAAATCAATCGAATAACCATGAAATGACTTGACTAGATCACCAAAGGATCTTTTTAACTAGATCAATGAACGATCTTTTTAACCAGATCAACACATGATCTTCCTTAACTAGACCGTTGTATGATCTCTTTAAATAGACCACTTAAGGGATCTTTATAACTCGGACCCAAATAAGTGTTTTGAATCAGCACTTTGGAATCCAAGGTTCTTACTATTTGCATAGAAGCCCCTTAAGGATTTAAGACAGTACTTTGAGTATCCTTCTGAGAATCTAATCATATGAAAATACGAAAGATTCTACCAGGACTTAGATAACGAGCTTTAGGATTTCACATAAACACAAAATCACCAAATTGTGTATTCGTTAATTTAGTTATTAGCTCGTTTGTGGATTAATGCATTTTGAAGTACACTAGAAATCCAATCACGGACTTCAATTAGTACTTTAAAATATCCTCAAGAATCTAACTATGAAGATAGGAAGATCTTATAAGGATTTGGAATTTGTTTCTGTCGTGTTATAACATTCGTATTAGGACACATAAAGAATCTAATTAAGGACTTACGATAGCACCTTTATCAAATCAAAGATTTGAAATGGTACTTTAAGTATCTGATTAAGAATTTGAAATTTGTACCTGTACTTTGTTTCTTAAAAGAAACTAGTACTTAGGATTTTTGGGGAGGTCACAAATGATCATAGAATGAAGGAACCACACGAGTAGTTTGTTCTGGAAAGAACATGGTTCTTTGGTGTCGATATTGTAGAGGTATGCCAACACATACACAATCGGATCATGAAGGGGTAAGGTCCCAAAAACCACATAATAAGTGCTTGGGACCATACCACAACCTTAGCTTACAGCCTAGCACCTTGCGCGACCGCGCACTGGTCTCACAAAAGAGAGGCTTAAAAGGCCTACAAGCAGTCAACACTTGCGCCCAAGCGGAGCCATAGAACCCTGCGCCTTTCCTACACCAAACAAAGGATAAGAATCCGGAATCAGAAACTTCCGCCTAATATCCAGACTTGGATATTATTTGCCCAGACTTGGGAATTATTCACCTGCTTCCACACGATAAGGTGTCACACCAGATTACAGCAGTAATCTTCTAGAAATAATGCAATCGTGCACCACCAAGACGGTTACAACCGTCTGGACACGTGTCGCTATATCAGTCGTCCCTAAATTCACAACGAATGCATGCAAATGAAGAATAATCTCCACTTAGTCACTTTACACATGGCCAATCCCCAGCCTTTGATCTAAACCACGATCCGTGTGCTATCACGTCGGATCAAGGAGTATTAACGGAAGGAAAAATAACCGCTTACGGGGTTAGCATTTTCCGTCTTCTTTTCACTAACGGGTTTTCCCGCCCAATGACTCCCGGTTATAAATAAGAGAACCATTCAGGTATGAAATCCAAGTCACACACACTTCTCAAATACATCTTCTTCTTCATTACCAATACTTATTCTCACACCGGAGTCGGGTCAAGGAGAGAACCCTCTTCTCCCCTTGGCGAGGCTAACGGTGTTATTTTTTCAGAGTCACCGGAGAAGAAAGCTTGTTAGACCTGAATCAATCGAGTGAAAACCAACCCTTTTATGCAGATTCAAACCCTCTAGATATCTCGGTTCCGACCGTTTATCTAGTGTTTCTTCATTGGCGCCCACCGATTCCTCTGATTTTTCCAGTTTTCATCTCATTTCGGTTTAGCTCTTTTCATTTTCTGTTTTACACATGGCAGATGATTCATTATTCCATTCGTCAGATCCCCAATTCGAGTGTGAAGGTTCTACAACCCAAAACACTCAAAACAACAGTCATTCAGATAGGGGGAATTACTCAGATCTAATCATGACACAATCCCCATCACATTGGTTCAGCAGATGTCAAGTTGCTTTAAACACAATCGCTACACAAATCGCCAGATCTGAGGTCCCGAACATCAGATCTGGTGAAGAAAGCAACATCACAGTATTGGACCCACCAACACCCTGTAGGGGGGACATCCAATCTACTCGTAACATTGAAATGCAATTCAGAAATAGCAGACATCGGAAAGTTAAACCAAAACAAATAAACATGATTCAAGGAGGTTCGTCACGAAAGACAAACAAACGAAGTTATGACCAACATTGGAGGGATCAGCAAGTCATATTTCCCGTCGTCCCAGGAGGCCCTCAGGAAGAGCGACCAATAATTATTACTGGCATCTTCGGTCATTACCGGATGGATTACATGTTTGTAGATCCGGGTAGCTCGATGGACATCATATACGAGCAGTGTTTTAAACAACTCGACCCAGATGATAAAGCACGTCTAGAACCAGTCGATTTTCCCCTCACCGGATTCTGCAATGAAGCTGTATTCCCATTAAGGCAAATAGTTTTCCCTGTGCCTTTGTCGGATGGAGAACATTCACGAACAGTTACAGTCAATTTCATGGTTATGCCGGCAACATCACGTCATGATGCTCTGCTCGGAAGAAGATCACAAAGAGAGTTCAGTATGATGACATCTATCCCACACGCAGCATGTGGGTTCCTAACGGAAACCGGAGTTGCAATTCTGTACTCAGCAAAGAAGTCATGTATGTGGATGATGAGCCACCAACAAAGGTAGTCAAACCTTCAGCATCAAACGAACCGGAGAAATGGGTCCTGAACGAAGAGTACCCAGAACAGACCATCTCACTAGGACATGCCATTTCGCCAACAACACGAATACAACTGAAAACACTGTTGTCCAACAACAAAGATATATTCGCTTGGTGCCCAGCAGACATGACCGGGGTCCCACGCGACATAGCGCAACATTGCCTGAATATTAAACCATCAGCGGAACCTGTTGCCCAAGGGAGGCGCAGCTTTAGCGCGGAAAAAGCAAAAGCCATGGACGAACAAGTAGTAGAGCTACTCAACGCGGGAATATTGCGCGAAGTAAAATACCATACATGGGTTGCCAATCCAGTAATGGTACAGAAACATAGTGGCGGCTGGAGAATGTGCGTCGACTTCAAAGACCAGAATAAAGCATGCCCAAAAGATTGTTACGCGCTTCCAGAGATAGACAAAAAAGTCGATTCTCTAGCATCATTCAGATGGAAGTGTTTTCTCGACTGTTACAAAGATTATCACCAGGTCCAGATGAAGGAAGAAGACGAAGACAAAACCGCATTCCGCACAGATAAAGGCATTTTCTGCTACACTAAAATGCCTTTTGGCCTGCGCAACGCTGGCGCAACTTATCAACGATTAATGGACACAGTTTTCAACAGCGACATCGGCAAGACAGTTGAAGTATACATGGATGACCTCGTCATCATGAGCCATGAGGAAGACTCAATGCTCAACAATATTCAACGTACATTTGACTCTCTACGCAACGTAAATTTAAAACTCAACCCAACCAAATGCTCATTCGGCATGGAAGAAGGAAAATTTCTGGGCTTCATAGTCACAAGGGATGGCTTCAAAGTAAACCCAGAAAAGGTACAGGCTATCCAGCAAATGCCTTCACCCGCAACAATAAAAGAAATGCAAAGACTCGCCGGACGCTTAGCAGCCTTGAACAGATTCTTGGCTAATCATGCGGCTAAATCTTATCCATTTATCAGTACGCTGCGGAACTGCGGAAAGAAAACCCCCTTTCAATGGACACCTGAAGTAGAAGCAGCATTCAAACAAATGAAAGAATGTTTAATTCAGCTACCAACATTGACCGCGCCAAAAGAAAAAGAGCCACTGGTCTTGTACCTATCAGCCGCGGAAGTAGCAGTCGGTGCAGTATTAATGGTGGAGCGAGACAACGTGCAGACTCCAATTTACTATATCAGCAAAATGCTCACCGGCCCAGAAACTCGCTACTCAGTGATAGAAAAATTAGTTCTAGCACTAGTACACGCATCCAGACGCTTGCGCAGGTAATTTTCGGGTCACGTCATCACAGTTCTCACGAATTATCATTTAGGCCAAATCCTATCAAAACCCGATGTGGTGGGAAGATTGGCTAAATGGGCCATTGAGTTAAGAGGATACAATATCTTCTACAAGCCAAGACCAGTAATCAAAGGGCAAGTTCTAGCAGACTTCGTTACCGAAGTGCCCCTCGATAAAATACAAGAATGCGAAGCAATCCAGAACCCTACACCTGTTTTTGACGACAGAGTCTGGACCTTACACACAGATGGCGCTTCCAATGATGACGGCGCAGGAGCAGGCCTCCGATTGGTCAGTCCGGACAACCACGAGCTCACATATGCCATACGCTTAGACTTCCAAAGTACCAACAATGAAGCAGAATACGAAGTCTTTTTAGCAGGCCTTCGTCTAGCGCTCAAAATGGGGGCAAGAAACCTTGAAGCCAAGGTTGATTCAAAACTAGTAGCCGAGCAAGTTAACGGTCACTACGATGCAAAAGGAGAAGCTATGGCATTGTACCTTGAGCAAGCACGAATGTTAATCAGCCAATTCCAGACATTCAGGGTTAACCATATAAACAGAAGCGAAAATAAGCACGCAGACGCGCTTAGCAAATTGCCCGCTACCAGCTTCAAGCACTTAGCAAAAGAAGTGCGCATAGAGGTACTGTCTAACCCATCGATCCACCTCAAGCAGGTAAACGTTATAGAGGTCGGTAACCCATCCCGGATGTCTCCGATCATCTTATACCTTCAACACGGGAAATTACCGTAGGGAAAAACAGAAGCCCGGAAACTCCAACACAAAGCGATAAATTACGAAATGGCGGATGGCGTCCTTTACCGGAAGTCATTCATGGGACCATTATTACGCTGTGTCGATAAAACAGATGCTCAATACCTGGTCAGAGAAATCCATGAAGGTTTATGTGGAATACACGCGGGACCGTGCATGGTTGTGGCAAAAATCATGAACGCCGGATACTACCGGTCTGGAATGCATATGGATGCAGTTGATTTATTAAGAAGATGCGTAGCCTGTCAACGCCATGCACCAAAGACACTCCGGCCAAAAAATCCGCTAATACCTGTCACATCCGCCTGGCCATTCCAACAATGGGGCATCGATTTTGTTGGACCATTTCCTGACGCGCCAGGCGCGGTAAAATTCATCATTGTAGTGGTCGATTACTTCACCAAATGGGTGGAAGCTAAAGCTTTGGTCTCAACCACAGCAATGGTAATTCGCAAATTTATATGGGAACATATCATTTGCAGATTCGGATTACCATTGCGCATTATCTCCGACAACGGCACAAACTTTGCCTCAGAAGATCTTCAAAAGTGGTTCAAAGAAATGAAGATCGAACATAATTTTGCTTCTGCCGCACATCCTCAAGCAAACGGTCAAGTAGAAAGTATAAACAAACAAATTGTCGACGATATAAAAGCACGAATAGGAACAGCACGCAGAGGGTGGGTCGACGAACTCCCCATCATCCTCTGGGCGCATCGAACAATGCCAAAAATAAGCACAGGCGAAACTCCGTTCAGCCTAGTCTATGGGTCTGAAGCCGTCATCCCAGCAGAGATTGGCTTACCATCACCACGCATGATAGCCATGGGAAAACAAATGAGCAAGAACGAAGATTGGATCTAGACCTCCTCGAAGAACGGCGTGAGAATGCCGCTATCACAGAGGCCAGGTACAAATCCAAACTCAAAAAATACTACAATGCGCGCGTCCGCGTATGCACATTCGTTCCGGGAGATTGCGTTTTGCGCGATAATGAAGCATCAAATGCTGAAAAACCGGGCAAATTAGCGCCGAGATGGGAAGGACCGTATGTCATTAACGAGGTCCTAGGCAAAGGGGCATATACCCTCAAAAGAATTGACGGGACTCTAGTCCCACGCACCTGGAACGCGCAGCAGCTGCGCAGATGTTACATGTAGGTCAAAACATTCACAGGCAACTTCCTATTTACTCCTGTATTACAAGCCTCGCGCTTTATCAATACAAAAAATTATGTTCATACTCGTCTCTGTTTGTTACAAATTGCATGAAATTTCTTGGGCTTACGCGAAAACAAAATGGTAAACATTGTACACCTCATGAACAGTCCAAACCAGGCTATCACGCCTTTTAGACAAACGTTCACACATGAGCACAATACCATTTCTCATTCGCCTCACCTATCCAAAAGCAATTAAACACATGCAACATATTGTAATCCAAACATACAAAAGGTAGAATCTTACAGATTAACAGTATATCACCATATACATATCATCAATAAAAAGTTCAGCACAAACACTTAGCAAGATCATGGCAATGATATTCAAAAAATTGTTCAGATCTACAAAACATTAAAAACCCTAAGGTTAAACACCTAACTAGCACCAGAATCTTCATCAACGACTGGCACCTACTCACACCGGCGAGATTTCCAGCGTCGATATACCAACCGGCATTCTTTCTTCCGAAGCATCGGAAACCGAGCCGTCAAGCTATCAGCATCTAGCACAGTCCTAACATCATCAGCAACACCCATATGTTGAAAGACTTTACAGTCAGAATCAACAAATACCGGTAAAACAGGATTGACCGGACCCTTTGCAGGAACAGCAACACAGGGTGGTGAATTAGAAAGCAACACGAGGCTTTCAGCAGCTTCATAAACCCTAAGAACATCCAACAGAAGACGTGTATGTGACAACTCGAGTGTTTGACTTTCACTTTCGCATTTATTGCGCGTTGACTTTGACTTTGACTGTTTAGTTGTTGGATTGTGGACTTGAATTATACGAGTTGTGTGTTAATGAAAATATATATACATACGTTTTGATTGTTTGATCGTGCATAGTTGTTGTTACATTGTGAAACTTGTAAACTAGTTAGCATGAAACACATTACATTACACAAACAACCTTCGAAGGATGTCCACGAAACATGGTGCATGAATCGAAGGATGACGAAACACATCCTTCGATCCGGAAGATCATCCTTCGGATTGATAAGTCTCGAAACATATCATTCGGGCCATGAAGGAATCCTTCGACATCCTTCGGCCCAGTCATTCAGATGGGCTTGGCCCATTTCTGTAATACGTATATATACGTATAAGCACATAACCGGCTGTCATTTCTGTCATTTTTCAACCCTAAGAGCCATTTCACTGTGACGGCAGACTAGAAACCACCGGAACCCTTTTTGCGTGACCAAACCCTCATCTCGGTTAGTAAATCTATTTGATTTGATTTGATCGTTCGCTCCTCTGCGTATGTGCTCATGTGTCGTGTGTTTTGGTTGTTGAAGTAATCTGAAATTGATGCATGATTAAATATTAGGATTCTTGTTACGATATTGATGATATAGTTTTCATATAGGATTGTTGTTGACGGATATGTATATGATTCTATGTGAAACTCGTTACGATTGAATACTGATTTCTGGGTGGCGTTAATCTGGATTTAGTCATTATTTCTGATAGGGTTTGATAATGTATTACTGTGTGTTAACCGGTTTCGGGATACGCATAAACTAGGGATCACGATGGGTATTAGAATTATGATGATTGCATGATGATTAGATGATGATCCTATGATTACTGCATGATTGTTGTTTGATCGATAATGTTGATTGACGGCTGTTAGCATGCTTAGGGTTTCTGAAATTGTAACTGTTGTTAACGTAACTGATTGTATCGAACGATACTTGTCTACTCGAAACATAGTTATTGTCGAAAGATAATGTATATGCCGAAAGATAATAGTAGTGACCGAAAGATAGTTTGACCGAACCATAATTTGACCGAAGGATAGATTTGATCGAAGGATAGCATGCTTCGAAACATGACAAAACTGTTGGTCGAAAGATGAATTATGAATCGAAAGATATTAGGGTTTTGATAATGCTTTGAACAGTAGAACATATGTTGAATTAATTGTTATGCCATGCTTGGTGATGAACATATTCGTGTAATACTACGTGTTGTGCCGATATGCAAACTGACTGTTATGTGAACATTAAATTGCATGCGTATCGTTGTGAACATGAACTGATTTGTTATACGTGCATACGATAGGACGTGAATGAATTACTTGTGAGTGCATAACCTAGCATACCGAGCAAACCAAGGTGAGTTCACACAGCCAAGGCATGGGTTCCCAGGGTGGGAATGGGTTGGATGATTACTTGTGCATACTTTGATACTGTAACGAACGATTAAACTGTTGATGCTTACGAACTACTCAACTGCCTTCGCACCCACCCTGGTCGGTAAAGACTATGGTCGCGAACGAACTGATCAATTGCCTTCGCACACACCCTGGTCGGTAAAGACTACGGTCGCGAACTAACGAACATAATCTTCGCACACATGCCTGTGAGGCCGCGATGGAACTGATACGATACGAAACTTAATTGAACAAACGCACTATTACCCAAACTAAACTATAAACTGTGAACTCGCTCAACTAGTTTGTTGATTATCTGCTGCATGCCTTGCAGGACCTTAGGTACATATTGGAGCTTGCACAAGGAAGGAGCAGGTCGTTGTGGGAATTGGATAGCGAACGTTAATTGAACTCATAACTACATTTGAGAATTTTATTACTATGCTTCCGCTATTTAAACAATGTTTGGTTTCGAAACATCAGTCATATCTTTATAAATTGTATTAACTACTTTTGATTATTAAATACTATGTTTGATATGATTGATGGCTTGATCCTGGTCATGTCACGCCTCCAAGCGGTGGTACTCTGCGTGTGGGATTTTGGGGGTGTGACAGATTGGTATCAGAGCCATTGGTTATAGAGAACTTGGTTTTAATATGGGAAAACGTTTTTATTAAAACCAGACTATAACCAGAACAGTGCTCTCAACGATCCACAACGACGCTTCGCTCCACGTGCAAGACTCAACTCCCTAGGTAATAAGGTTTATGTTTATTGCCTACATGCTAGAATTTGCATAGAACTTTGCTCGTAGTATGCTTACATTACTTGCTCACAACTTGACATTGCATGAGAATACTTATGTGCTTACACTCTTCTGTCATCGCACTACTCGCGAACCTTTCTCACTTATGTTGCCTTTGATGTGAAGATCAATGGCCGCACGAATTACCATGACTCAAGCCCAGCTAGAGGCTCTCGTTGCTGCGGCAGTTGCAGCCGCCCAAGCAGGTAGTATACCCTGCAGTATAGACACTAGGATCTTTAGATCCTACATTAATTCTCGTACTTAACTTTGCCCTATTCGTACACAATAGGTCAACCCGCTCAGCAACAACCTGCGTGTACCTTCAAGACTTTCATGGACTGTCGTCCTAGCTCGTTCAGTGGCACGGAGGGGGCAGTCGGACTCCTCCACTGGTTTGAAAAGATCGAGTCGGTTTTCGAAATGTGTGAATGCCCTGAGGCTCGCAGGGTGAAGTTCGCCACTGGCACACTTGAAGGGATTGCGCTCACTTGGTGGAACGCACAAGTGCAGATTTTAGGGTTGGCAGCTGCTAACGCCACACCCTGGAATGAATTCAAAGAACTGATCAAGAGGGAATACTGCACTAGAGAAGACATTCACAAGTTGGAGGACGAGTTGTATAACTTGAAAATGGTTGGTTCGGAAATCGAAGCTTACACCAAAAGATCGAATGAGTTGGCTGTGCTGTGCCCAACTATGGTAGATCCTCCATACAAGCGAATTGAGTTGTATCTCAAAGGTTTGGCACCAGAAATACAGAGCCACGTTACCTCGGCTAACCTCAACAACATTCAGGAGATCCAGCGTCTCGCTCATCGCATCACTGATCAGGCAGTGGGTCAGAATAAACTGCCAAAGCGTGTCGGCGCTACTGCTACAGCTGTTACTTCAGTCACTCCAACAGCTGCTACTTCTGCCACACCCAGCGAGAATAAAAGAAAGTGGGACGGGGATTCCAGCAGGGGATCAGCGTCTGTCCAGTCCCAAACTCAGCAACGTCGCACCAACGATTACCAGAGTCCGAGTCAGCAGTCATCGGGCAGTCAGGGACATAGTGGTTATAAGGGAAATCACCCGTGGTGTAACAGGTGCAACAAACACCACAGTGGAAGATGTCGCAGGAGTCAATGCCAAAGGTGCCACAAGATGGGCCATGAGGCCAAAGATTGTAGAAGCGCGCGACCAGTGAATCAGAACCAGCAACTCCCACCGCCAGCTCCACAGAATCAGCAGCAGCAGCCACAGCGTGGAAATCGGGGATGTTTCCAGTGTGGGGCTGAAGGTCATTACAAGCGCGATTGCCCTCAGTTGAACCAGAATCGCAACAACAACAACCAGGGCAACGGAAATAACAACAATCAGGGTAATGGTAACAACAACAATGGGGGAAACAACAACAACAACGGCAATGAAGCTCGTGGTCGTGCTTTTGTGTTGGGTCGAGGAGATGCAGTGAATGATCCCAATGTGGTTATGGGTAAGTTTCTTCTCGACGATATTTACGTTACTGTCTTATTTGATTCGGGTGCTGATACAAGTTATATGTCATTGAAAATGAGTAAATTATTAAAACGTACACCAATACCTTTAGACACTAAACACGTCGTAGAACTAGCAAACGGTAAAAGTGTAGAAGCCGCTCATGTAGTCAAGGGTTGTAGCATTGTTCTAGCGGGTCAGACTTTCACGATTGATCTTATACCCATAGTCTTGGGTAGCTTCGACGTCGTCATCGGCATGGATTGGTTATCTCAACATCACGCAGAGATCTTATGCAAGGAAAAAGTTATTCGTATTCCTCGCTCCAGTCAAGAACCTCTCGAAGTTCAGGGCGACAAGAGTGGTGCTGTGGTTGGCATCATCTCTTACTTGAAGGCGCAGAAATGTTTACGAAAGGGGCATACTGCCATTCTGGCTCTCGTTACTGATGCATCAGCAAAGGAAAAGAAGCTGGAGGATATCCCAGTTGTACGTGACTTCCCTCAGGTGTTTCCTGAAGATTTACCTGGTTTACCTCCTCATCGTCAAGTTGAGTTTCAGATTGAATTAGCTCCAGGAGCAGCACCAATAGCCCGCGCACCGTATCGTTTAGCTCCAACCGAACTGGAAGAACTGTCGAAGCAGCTACAAGAGCTCTTGGAAAAGGGCTTTATTCGTCCAAGCTCTTCGCCTTGGGGAGCTCCAGTGTTATTTGTGAAGAAGAAAGACGGTACGTTCAGAATGTGTATAGACTACCGTGAACTCAACAAGGTGACAGTGAAGAACCGTTATCCTCTTCCGCGCATCGACGACTTATTCGACCAGTTGCAAGGGTCGTGTTACTATTCCAAGATTGATTTAAGGTCAGGGTATCATCAGCTGAGAGTCCGGGATGAGGACGTCTCCAAAACCGCTTTCAGAACTCGCTACGGTCATTACGAGTTTCTTGTCATGCCATTCGGGCTTACAAACGCACCTGCAGTCTTCATGGATCTCATGAACAGGGTGTGCAAACCGTATCTCGACAAGTTCGTCATCGTCTTCATCGACGACATTTTGATTTACTCCAAGAGTCAGGAGGAGCACGAACAGCATCTACGTATTATTTGGAACTTCTTCGAAAAGAGCAACTGTACGCAAAGTTTTCAAAATGCGACTTCTGGCTTCGTGAAGTCCACTTCTTAGGCCATGTGGTGAACAAGGATGGGATTCATGTCGATCCATCCAAGGTTGATTCGATCAGAAACTGGCCAGCACCGCGTACACCGACAGAAATACGCCAATTCTTGGGTTTGGCAGGTTACTACAGGCGATTTATTAAAGACTTCTCCAAGATCGCGCAACCACTCACTATGCTTACACAGAAAGGTGTCGTTTACAGATGGGGTAATACGCAAGAGACCGCTTTCCAGTACTTAAAGGATAGGCTTTGTAGCGCACCTATTCTTTCATTGCCAGAGGGCACAGATGACTTCGTGGTATACTGTGATGCATCCATCCAGGGTCTTGGATGTGTGTTGATGCAACGTGATAAAGTGATAGCCTACGCTTCGCGGCAACTCAAGGTTCATGAACGAAACTACACGACGCACGATTTAGAGCTGGGAGCTGTTGTTTTCGCGCTTAAGATATGGCGACACTACCTGTACGGTACCAGGTGCACGATTTACACCGATCACAGGAGTCTCGAGCATATTCTTAAGCAAAAGGATTTGAATATGCGTCAACGGAGATGGGTTGAACTTCTAAACGACTATGAATGCGCCATCAAGTATCATCCAGGCAAGGCCAATGTTGTGGCTGATGCCCTCAGTCGGAAAGACACTCTACCTAAGCGCGTGCGAGCGCTACAGCTTACCATTCAGTCCAGTCTTCCTGCACAGATACGAGCTGCTCAGTTAGAAGCACTGAAACCCGAAAACGTCAAGGCTGAAGCCTTGCGCGGTTCAAGGCAACAAATGGAACAAAAGGAAGACGGCGCCTACTATGTAACGGGGCGTATTTGGGTCCCACTTTATGGCGGTTTACGCGAACTTGTGATGGATGAAGCGCACAAGTCTCGCTACTCGGTACATCCAGGGTCGGATAAGATGTACCACGATATCAGAACAACTTATTGGTGGCCAAACATGAAAGCTCTTATCGCAACTTACGTCGGCAAGTGTTTAACTTGTGCAAGGGTTAAAATCGAGTACCAGAAACCATCAGGCCTACTTCAGCAACCAGAAATACCACAATGGAAATGGGAGCAAATTTCCATGGATTTTGTTACTGGCCTACCTAGATCCCAGCGTGGGAATGACACTATCTGGGTGGTCGTTGATCGGCTCACAAAGTCTGCTCACTTCTTGGCTATCAAAGAAACGGATAAGTTTTCTACCCTAGCAGACGTTTACCTTAAAGAAGTTGTTTCGAGGCACGGAGTGCCCACCTCTATTATTTCGGATCGCGATGCACGATTCACGTCAGAACTTTGGCAAGCGATGCACAAATCTTTCGGCTCACGATTAGACATGAGCACAGCATATCATCCTCAGACGGATGGGCAGTCTGAGCGAACTATTCAAACTCTAGAAGACATGCTTCGAGCGTGTGTCATCGATTTCGGCAACGGCTGGGAAAAGCACCTCCCTTTGGTGGAGTTCTCGTACAATAACAGTTACCATACCAGCATTCAAGCCGCTCCATTTGAGGCATTGTACGGACGTAAATGCCGGTCACCTCTCTGTTGGACAGAGGTGGGGGATAGTCAGATTACGGGTCCAGATATTGTTGTGGACGCCACAGAAAAGATAGCACAGATACGTCAACACATGGCGGCAGCACGCGACCGTCAGAAAGCCTACGCGGATAAGCGTAGAAAACCATTGGAATTTGAGGTCGGGGACCGGGTTTTATTGAAAGTTTCACCCTGGAAGGGTGTGGTACGTTTTGGCAAACGGGGCAAACTAAATCCGCGGTACGTCGGACCATTCGAAATTTCAGAAAAGATTGGCAAGGTAGCCTACAAGTTGAACCTACCAGCTGAACTCGGTGCAGTTCACAATGTATTCCACGTGTCGAATCTGAAGAAATGCCTATCAGATGAGACCCTTATAATTCCTTTTAAGGAACTCACTATCGACGAGCGGTTGCAGTTCGTCGAGGAACCAGTTGAAATCACGGACCGGGATGTTAAGGTCCTCAAACACAAGAGAATCCCTCTTGTTCGAGTTCGTTGGAACTCCCAGCGTGGCCCGGAGTATACATGGGAACGCGAAGACCAGATGAAAGAAAAGTACCCCCAGCTATTCGAAACCAATGCATCCACTTCTGAGGCTGAAGCTACTACTACTGAATTTCGGGACGAAATTCCAAATCAACGGGGGGATGATGTGACACCCCAGGAAAACCAGTGAACGATACCTAGCTTCCTCAGTAAGTGCGTACTAAATTTCGGGACGAAATTTCTTTTAAGTTGGGGATAATGTGACAACTCGAGTGTTTGACTTTCACTTTCGCATTTATTGCGCGTTGACTTTGACTTTGACTGTTTAGTTGTTGGATTGTGGACTTGAATTATACGAGTTGTGTGTTAATGAAAATATATATACATACGTTTTGATTGTTTGATCGTGCATAGTTGTTGTTACATTGTGAAACTTGTAAACTAGTTAGCATGAAACACATTACATTACACAAACAACCTTCGAAGGATGTCCACGAAACATGGTGCATGAATCGAAGGATGACGAAACACATCCTTCGATCCGGAAGATCATCCTTCGGATTGATAAGTCTCGAAACATATCATTCGGGCCATGAAGGAATCCTTCGACATCCTTCGGCCCAGTCATTCAGATGGGCTTGGCCCATTTCTGTAATACGTATATATACGTATAAGCACATAACCGGCTGTCATTTCTGTCATTTTTCAACCCTAAGAGCCATTTCACTGTGACGGCAGACTAGAAACCACCGGAACCCTTTTTGCGTGACCAAACCCTCATCTCGGTTAGTAAATCTATTTGATTTGATTTGATCGTTCGCTCCTCTGCGTATGTGCTCATGTGTCGTGTGTTTTGGTTGTTGAAGTAATCTGAAATTGATGCATGATTAAATATTAGGATTCTTGTTACGATATTGATGATATAGTTTTCATATAGGATTGTTGTTGACGGATATGTATATGATTCTATGTGAAACTCGTTACGATTGAATACTGATTTCTGGGTGGCGTTAATCTGGATTTAGTCATTATTTCTGATAGGGTTTGATAATGTATTACTGTGTGTTAACCGGTTTCGGGATACGCATAAACTAGGGATCACGATGGGTATTAGAATTATGATGATTGCATGATGATTAGATGATGATCCTATGATTACTGCATGATTGTTGTTTGATCGATAATGTTGATTGACGGCTGTTAGCATGCTTAGGGTTTCTGAAATTGTAACTGTTGTTAACGTAACTGATTGTATCGAACGATACTTGTCTACTCGAAACATAGTTATTGTCGAAAGATAATGTATATGCCGAAAGATAATAGTAGTGACCGAAAGATAGTTTGACCGAACCATAATTTGACCGAAGGATAGATTTGATCGAAGGATAGCATGCTTCGAAACATGACAAAACTGTTGGTCGAAAGATGAATTATGAATCGAAAGATATTAGGGTTTTGATAATGCTTTGAACAGTAGAACATATGTTGAATTAATTGTTATGCCATGCTTGGTGATGAACATATTCGTGTAATACTACGTGTTGTGCCGATATGCAAACTGACTGTTATGTGAACATTAAATTGCATGCGTATCGTTGTGAACATGAACTGATTTGTTATACGTGCATACGATAGGACGTGAATGAATTACTTGTGAGTGCATAACCTAGCATACCGAGCAAACCAAGGTGAGTTCACACAGCCAAGGCATGGGTTCCCAGGGTGGGAATGGGTTGGATGATTACTTGTGCATACTTTGATACTGTAACGAACGATTAAACTGTTGATGCTTACGAACTACTCAACTGCCTTCGCACCCACCCTGGTCGGTAAAGACTATGGTCGCGAACGAACTGATCAATTGCCTTCGCACACACCCTGGTCGGTAAAGACTACGGTCGCGAACTAACGAACATAATCTTCGCACACATGCCTGTGAGGCCGCGATGGAACTGATACGATACGAAACTTAATTGAACAAACGCACTATTACCCAAACTAAACTATAAACTGTGAACTCGCTCAACTAGTTTGTTGATTATCTGCTGCATGCCTTGCAGGACCTTAGGTACATATTGGAGCTTGCACAAGGAAGGAGCAGGTCGTTGTGGGAATTGGATAGCGAACGTTAATTGAACTCATAACTACATTTGAGAATTTTATTACTATGCTTCCGCTATTTAAACAATGTTTGGTTTCGAAACATCAGTCATATCTTTATAAATTGTATTAACTACTTTTGATTATTAAATACTATGTTTGATATGATTGATGGCTTGATCCTGGTCATGTCACGCCTCCAAGCGGTGGTACTCCGCGTGTGGGATTTTGGGGGTGTGACAGTGTATGATAAGAGCGTTTCATCTTCCTCAACAAGGCAAAAAGACGTTCGAATGTACTACCTATATATAGAAGAACTCAACTTCAGGAAAAGAGAAATTCAGACCGTCATGATTAAATGTCAGGAAGCATCACATCCTAACGACGCCACTGGAACAGGAGTCTTATCCCCATTAATAAGGCCTGACAAGCGCCGCTACGAATCCCAAGATGAAAAAAGAAATATACCAATCCTTACTGCAAACTGACGTCATCTTACGTCAGGGCATGATTACAAGAGGGCAGAAGTCATAATTTCTCCTAAAAAACCTTTTTAAAATAAATCTTCTCATAGAAGATCCTTTATTTTTCGCGCCCAAAAGCATTTTCCTTCTCACAAGTCCAGTGCTCCACTTGGGAATTATTCACCTGCTTCCACACGATAAGGTGTCACACCAGATTACAGCAGTAATCTTCTAGAAATAATGCAATCGTGCACCACCAAGACGGTTACAACCGTCTGGACACATGTCGCTATATCAGTCGTCCCTAAATTCACAACGAATGCATACAAATGAAGAATAATCTCCACTTACTCACTTTACACATGGCCAATCCCCAGCCTTTGATCTAAACCACGATCCGTGTGCTATCACGTCGGATCAAGGAGTATTAACGGAAGGAAAGATAACCGCTTACGGGGTTAGCATTTTCCGTCTTCTTTTCACTAACGGGTTTTCCCGCCCAAAGACTCCCGGTTATAAATAAGAGAACCATTCAGGTATGAAATCCAAGTCACACACATTTCTCAAATACATCTTCTTCTTCATTACCAATACTTATTCTCACACCGGAGTCGGGTCAAGGAGAGAACCCTCTTCTCCCCTTGGCGAGGCTAACGGTGTTCTTTTTTGCAGAGTCACCGGAGAAGAAAGCTTGTTAGACCTGAATCAATCGAGTGAAAACCAACCCTTTTATGCAGATTCAAACCCCCTAGATATCTCGGTTCTGACCGTTTATCTAGTGTTTCTTCAGATCAGTTTTGGAATAAAATTGGAACAACCATTTTATTTATAATAACTGAATTGTCTCAAATGTCAAAAGATAATAAACAAAGGAAATACAAAAGTTTAATTGTTCACTGCTGCATCGTCATTTGCATTTGCCTTGTTTATGTTAAATGCCCGTCCGCGTGCTGGATTTGTATTAAGATCACCACAGTTATAGCACGATCCAGGTAGAAATTGTGCTTGAGCAGCAGCAGGATTTGCAGCATTCTGGTTTTGGATAACATGGCGACATGTATTGACCAAGTGTCCCAAACGCCCACAGTGGGTACACTTGTGACACGGTGTCTGATTCACATGATGACGGTTGCATTTGTTGCACAAGGGTGCAGTACCAATATAGTTCTTCCTAGCACGAGGCTGTGCTGGATGATTTGGTGCAACCTGATCATTCTGAGCAACTACTGCAAAGTTTTGTGAAGCCTTACGCTTCTTCGACTTCTTAGAGGACTCAGTCTATTTATCCTTTGGTTTATCTTGTGCTGTCTTGTCAGACGGTCTTGGATCGCCTTTTCAGAAAAGCTTACCCTTCCTGATTTGAGATTCAGTCAGGGTGGCAGATAGTTCAATGGCTTGTCTGACGGTAGTAGGGTTGCTACCAGTAACAATATCCTGAACTGGGTCAGGAAGACCATCGATGTATCTTTCAATCGCCTTATCCAAGGGCGTAACCATAGTAGGACATAACAGACTCAATTCCTCGTAACGATCAGTGTAGGCTCGATGTTCACCGCTGTCTTGTTTGAGATCGTCGAATTCCCGTTCCAGAGCCCTGAGCTCATGACGAGGACAAAATTCCTTCATCATTAGAGCCCGAAGCTCTTCCCAGGTTTGTGCCATCGCTACATCGGCACCTAGATACCTCATTATGCCGTTCCACCATGTGAGTGCTCTTTTCTGGAATACACTCGACGCAAACTCAACTTTTCGCTCGTTTGGGCATTGTACATGACGAAACGTGCTTTCGAGACTCTCGAACCACTGTAGGAGCCCAGTGGCCCCTTCAGACCCAGTAAATGTAAGTGGCTTAGCTGAGTTGAATGTTTTAAAGGTGCACTGAACATTGTTATTGTTATTGTTTGCCTGATTTATCTGGGTGATAAGGTTCGGGAGTACAGCAGCGATTTGCTGAGTGATTAAGGCTGCCAAAGCGGCATCCTGAGCTTGATCACGTCGAGGAGGCATATTCTAAAAGAGTAAGGAAACACGAGGAAAAACGAGTGAGATGTCATTGGATATTCAAAACTGGATGTTAAGAATATCAACAAGGCATAAGGATTGCGACCATTTGTTCGTTACTTAAAACAAACAAACGACACTGTGACAAATCAAAGTAAATAGGTCAATATAATGTATCACTGAAGAAATGCTCGCCTATAAGTGAACACTCACCCCAAGAGTTCCCAGGTAAGAGTGACTGGTCCGATACTGCGGATTTGTACGAACACTCTAGCCTTAGACAGAAAACTCAGGGTACAGGCATTCACCCTTCCAGTTTGCACGTGTTCACATTATTTAGACCCAAACTTTGACGAGATTTTGAAAACACCAAAGGCTTAAAAGCCTAAAAACAAATCATCTAAGGATAGATGACTTCTTGTGAGGTTTTGAAAGATTTTGACTCGGGAGTACGAATTGTGTTTTGTTTTTGTTAATCACCTAAGGATAGGTGAAGTGTATGGTTTTAAGACTAAACACAAGATAACTTGTGTTAGGGTCCTAGGAAGGTTATAGTCTAGGTCAAAGCATTACTAATAACCTAATTCCCTATAACCATTGGCTCTGATACCAACTTTTCTGTCACACCCTGACCACGTAAAACAACAAAACGTGGCGGAAACGTCAGGGAGTGTTGTAACAGAATCATTTTTTCACAACCATGGATCAAATAGTTTTGTTTTATTGAATTATTAAACTCAATGTTTTGGTACAATTCAGGTAAAAACAAATAACTGTTTCTCAGTTTTAAAGTCGCTAAGGCACAAGTCCATCCTATGTGTAGCGTGCATCAACAATCATCACATAGCAGTACCTGAAACATATATGAAAATTGGTACGTCAGTATAAAAATGCATGTGAGTAACATAGGATTTTGTGTATTAGATTCATGGCTTTGGATAATGCGAGAAAAGGTTTTATGTTTTCAAAATAGCCATGAATCCAATGTAAAAGTTTTGTTTCTGAAAACGTGTCGTTTTGGAAAAGGGTTTAAAGTATAGACAAAAATATACTTTGGTTTTGAAAAGTATGTATAAATAGTATAACAAAGTATACTTTAGTTTTAAAATAGTTAAATGGATAGTATATCAAAATATACTTTAGTAATTAAAATAATAGATTTGGTAGTATATCTTAAGTATACTTTGGTTTAAGGATAAAAGTATAGGTAGTATATCAAATTATACTTTGGTTTAAAAATAGCATATCAACTATGCTTTGGTTTAAAAATAGCATATCAACTATGCTTTGGTTTAAAAATAGCATATCAACTATGCTTTGGTAGTATATCAAATTATACTTTGGTTTATGAAATAACAAAGTAGGTAGTATATCAAACTATACTTTGGTAAACAGTAGCATATCAAACTATGCTTTGGATAGTATATCAAAATATACTTTGGTTTAAAAATAACAAGGTTGGTAGTATATCAAACTATACTTTGGTAAACAGTAGCATATCAAACTATGCTTTGGTAAATAACAAAGTAGTATGTTAAAACACATGTTGGATTTTGTAGTTAGTATATCAAAATATACTTTGGTAGATCACATTTGAGAGTACATCAAACTGTACTTTTGTAGTATATCAACATATACAAAAAGAGTGTGATTTGGTATTCAATCAAGCCTTAGTGTATCAAACTACACTTTGGAGACTATAGAAATACCACGAAGGCAATTTCTATTTGGTTAAAACTTGGTTTCTGACATTCCATACAACAGGAATGGGGTGTCTAGTCCTATAGCGCTATATCATACTACCAATCGGCTGGGTGAATGTATAAAAATGGGTACAATCCAACAATTAGTTTTATAAGTTTTGGAAAATCAGTGTTTAAACCATAGGTAATTGTTTAATTTGACAAAAGAGAATGTACTAAACATATGTAATCAGGTAGTTTAAAATCAGGAAAATAACAGATAGGCATATATGTTTCACCCCAAAACAATTGAAAACAGTAAAAGAGGGGACTATGTACTCACTTGAGATTGTAAGTATCCTTGATTAAGTGTCCTAACCAAGCTCGGGAAATCAAGGAATCAAGTGGCACCTAGTATGGAATCACTAAGTTAAACAATCGGATCCTAAATCAGGAGATAGGATAGAATGAAGTTCTATAAATCAAATGAGTATTGCAACTCATATGGCATGATTTAATAGACCTAATATTCTGATTCGGAAGTCTACCTAAGTGCTTTTGACCCGTTTCGACCCATTATGGTAGTATAAGCCACTATAATGCGTCGTTTTCGTAAAACTATGTTCGAATGGTTAACTATGTGCTATGTCAAGTCTTACATGCCCAATTATCCCTATACATGTTACTAAATCAGATTATATGTCGAAAATATGTTCACATAATCAACATACGAATTTTAGCTTCAAAAGGGCATTTTGGTCATTTCCTATGGGCATACAAACTAACTAGCATACCACTAACCAACCCTATGTGATCATAAGGTATAACCTCAGTGGTTATTCCCTATGCAACTATGATCACTAACTAAGCTTGGTCGGATCCTAAAGATCGACCAAACGGGTCGGGTTCGAAAGGCTAAGCGGTTGTTTAGACCGCTTACCTCACGACCATAAACAAGCACTAAACTAATAGTGTCGAGTTAAACATGTCAAAACATGTCTAACCTACTGATTTGTATCAAAACAAAGCGTTTTGATACCCTAAAGTAGTTCCGTTGCAAAATGCGTGCTAAAACGCATTTTGACCGAAACTTTGACTCGACACTACAACAAGTTAACGTGGTAATCAGCGGTTATAATCACGAAGGATTATAACTATCGTGATTACAATCACGTTTCAAAGTTCAATTGAACTTTGACTTGACCAATTGATGGTCAAAACGGAAAGTCAAACTGTTGGCCAAACGTTTGACTTTCTACACTACATAAAGAAAAAGCAATAAAAAGAATGAAAGAAGCTCACTAAGGGTCCTTGCTATCTTTTCAACAAGAAGACAAAGTCCCAATTCAGCTTAGGAGAGCTTCCAAAGCAGATGTGAAGGAGAGAAAGAAGGAATGATCAATGAACAAGTGAATGGAGTGGCCTATTTATACTTGTTGGTGATTTATAAGATCATTCCATGTGTTTGTTTGGCCACCAAGCATGAAATCTCATCCATACAAGTGTTAGGAGCAGGTGCAAAGCCTTGGAGAGGTGGTAACTTGGTTACCACACAAAGAACTTGAATAAACAGCCCCTGAATTAGCAACAGAATGCTAAAAACAAATTTCTGGGCGCTGGGCATCTGAGGCGGCCCGCATAAGAAATGGGGAGGGGCTTACGCGCCCCGCCTGAGCTTCCCAGATCAGCAAATTTTCAATTTTGGCAGCTTTAGTCCCTGCATGCATTCGAGTCCATTTCAGGCCTTTTTGATCCCCGTTAAGCCATTTTCAAGGCTCTACAAGGTCAATAAAGTTTAGAGGACTCAAAATATGCTTGGAACACTCTCGGATGTCGGCTCGTTTGGTCGTACGGTCGCGTTGTTCGTTAACTTACGACGAAACTCAAACGGACATGAAAACGAACCAAATTAAGCGACGAATGGGATTTTTGCATGCCGATCACTAAAATAAAAATATTTTAGTGTGTACAAAAATTTTGGAGGTCCAGATGTGTCCAGAACATAAGATATGCGCGAAAATGCAAACTTACGCCGTTTTTAACACTTTTAGTCCCTGTAAGATCATATAAGCATATTTTCGCACACTGAACCTATCAAAGCTTATTTCTAAGCCATGTTTAGGTTATATATGGTATGTTTAACTTATGATCAAGTTCCGGACTGTACATTACCTTACGAATCGGTAAAGTTTCGCAGTTTGACGCAAATAGTCCCTGCGATCGAATAAACTTGTTTTTGCCATACCAAACCTTCCAAAACTTATTTCTATGTTATGTAAAGGTCATTTAAGGTATGTTAAGCCAATTTCACTATTCCGGAGTGTTTGTTGCGTTATACTGATTACGTTTACGCACCAGTGCGCGTATAACTTTCTAGAAAGCAATTTAAAGCTCGGAATTGAACAAGAATTGATATGTGCAAAAGATACACATATTTATACAAATCCCCAAGCATGAAACACGATGTTTCATAGATTTGGCATTTGTTTGGTGTTCGTGGTGACACAGGTGTCACATCTTTCATTTTAACATAATTGTTAAAAATGGTTAAAATACAAATGCTTTGAAATGTTTTATGTAAACATTTTATATAAGTAATTTGTTGTAGCATTGATTTTAATGCTTTGTATGATTTAGAAATAAAAGGTCATACATTGAAGTTGATGTTTGATTGACTTTAAGAATTAAATCACTATAAAGTGATAGTGTAGTTGTGTGGGATTCATCACCAACTTTAATTTGTGATTTCTAAATCAATTTGAGTGAAATTTTAATTACTAATTAAACTTTTCATATAGTGAAACTCTTGAGTAGAGTTTTAATGGTGACATTTGATGAGTTTTATTAGAGTTTAAATATATAATTATGGAGACTCTTAACTCTTCGTATGTGAAACTCTTGAGTAGAGTTTTAATGGTGACATTTGATGAGTTTTATTAGAGTTTAAATATATAATTATGGAGACTCTTAACTCTTCATATGTGAAACTCTTGAGTAGAGTTTTAATGGTGACATTTGATGAGTTTTATTAGAGTTTAAATATATAATTATTGAGACTCTTAACTCTTCATATGTGAAACTCTTGAGTAGAGTTTTAATGATGATATTTGATGACTTTTATTAGAGTTTAAGTCTATAATTATTGAGACTATTAACTCTTAATATGTTGAAACTCTTGAGTAGAGTTTTAATGATGACATTTGATGACTTTTATTAGAGTTTAAGTCTATAATTATTGAGACTCTTAACTCTTAATATGGTGAAACTCTTGAGTAGAGTTTTAATGATGACATTTGATGAGTTTTATTGATAACATTTAATGCTCTAATTTGGTCATGTTTTGTTTATATAAAATGACTTAAATTTTCTAACATGTGTGTTAGAAAATGTGTATCACGAATACGAGGTTAGAGATTGTTCATAATGAACAGAAATGTTTAATGTAAACATTTAATTGCCTATGTGAGCATTAAAGATGATGAGAAATGGTTTATTTTATAGACTATATCTTTGGAAAACGTTTTATGTAAACGTTTGATTCTATAATGTGCTTGTTATAACGTTTTTTTTCTAACATGCGTGTTAGAAAATGTTATTTGGTGAAAAACAACTTGGTGTTGTTGTGAACAAATTTAATTGTTCAAGTTTACTACTTAAATGTAGTATTTGTAACAACTTGGTGTTGTTTTGAGCATAATTGTCCAAGTATAAAGTTTAAACACGAAATGGGGAACTTGTATTACAAGTGCATGGAGTCTTATTGATAGAGTATCTCAAGACATGCCATGGGACGATATTGTTGAAAAGATTTCGGTCAGATTATAAAGTGTTGAAGATAAAAGCACTTTGCTATTTGATGTCTACATATTGTCTATGCTTTCGTTTAAATTTCAAAAGTGATTGGCACTTATGATTTAGTTTCCAATGTATTTTATTGTTTTGTGTTCAATATCTTCGGATAACACATGCAATTTTTTACAAAGAAATAAATCACTAATGGTTGTGACGTATAAATTATTTTTGTGGAAAATAATTTTAACGTCGGTTATACATTGTTTAAAATAATATGGTTTTAAACAGATAGTACATGAAAATACTTGGACATAAACAACTTGAGAGTTGTTACATTGACTAAAAGTCAAAGACCAAACATCAAATGTATAACCACATCATGAATGAGTAATGAAAGAACGTAGTGAGTGTATTGAGATGAAATACACTAACGACATTCATGTCGCATACTTCATTAGAAGTCATTGAAAAATTCACAAGTGTGAATTCTAACATATGAAAGTAAAAGTACTATATGTTATTGTATACCTTTAATAAATCTTGCGAGATTTATAAGTAGATGCGTCTACCACTTGATTATTGTTAGATCTATATGGAGATTTTACCTTCATTTGGGAGAGCATCCTAAATATACATATCTCCTAATGAATAACAATAGATGTGTGCAAATCACTTATGGAAAAATTATGAATGCCATGTTGTTGAGTGTCGATCTAGTTGATTCTATCTCACACATAGTAGTGAGTGTAGACAAGGAACATTCATCTTGTTGGTGATGAATGTGTTCACCAAGTGACTTGGATTAAGACTTATGTTTAAGTACTTATGAGTCAATGGTAGATTGTTGGAGATCAAAGGTAATCAAGTTATGTTCCTTAAATGAATGATGAAATTTAGCTATGTGCTATATATAATAATTTGTGAGACCTTCCTAAATATTGATGTTTTAGGATTATGAATAAGTCTCATTATTTTGTCTTAACAAGGGATGAATGTTGCAAAGTGATATTATGATATCCTTAGGGCTGTGAAGAATCAGAATGATGCATCTTCTGTTCACATGCTAAAGTATTGTAGTCTAAAGCATGCTAGACTAGTACTTGGTTAATTATGGGTCTTGACGGAAACTAATTAACTCTAAACATACAAATGTGTATGAACACGAAAAGAATTTGTGTATGGAAAAAGTTGAGAGAGAATTTTCATTCATTATAAGGAAATGACATGTAACTTTTAAGAGTTTATTCGAAAAGCTAATGAGGAGAACTCATTGTCTAAGTTTATTCTAGATGCTAAATTAGAATTATTCTAAGTTGGTGACAAACTTATGACAATGGCATGTGTTGCTTTGGTCAGCTCGGAAGCTTGTGTAAGCTAATGCAATATGAGTTGAATTCACTGATACAATAAAGTTGGTCTTGTTCAATCATATGTGTATAAATGTCGCCATAAGTGATGTTACGGAAATGTTGATCAAATGGCAAGAAATGTGGGGGAGGAACCATTTAAGAAACAACCCTATAAGGGTATGTAGAAATGGTTCTCATTAACACATCTAAATGTTATCCAATAACACTTAAATGTGGGGGGTGTCTTGCATTTGTTTTTAGCAATAAGGATTTTGTAATCCAATCTAACATTGCAAATAGACGACTAAGTGGAGGACACAAAGGTCGTAGTGTATAATGGAGATGTGTTTGCCTTAAATGATACACGTATCTTACAAAGACATATGTTATAACCAGATTCAGATGGCCACTAAGGTTATAGCTTTAGAAGTTGACAGTAGGCAAAATTAACTTACGAGTTAAGAACACATCATGACAACTGATCTCAAATATGCAAAGTTATTTGCTAATGTTATGGATCCAACAACCTGAGGGTTTATTAGAGATCAAGTTGTGGAATGGGACTGAAGCCCTTAAAAATGAAGTTCATATGATGGAAACCTAACTCAGTAGACTGGAGATCCCAAGAATTGAGTTCAATAGGAAAACCTAATTGTATGAATAAGCGAGGTCACTGTGGGGGAATAACCCTACGCATTTAATAAGGTAGTTTATTATAAAGATTAATAAACTTCCTAGTCCATTCCTAAAAGTGACAAGTGTGAGGCTAAGCATAATATGTGGTAAATGATTTGGATAGATCATGATAACCACAATGCTTTTAATGATCTAAGGAGAATCACCTATGTTAGAGAGAAGTGGGGTCGCTTCGAATGGAATTGAGGGCACAATTCCTAGAGCTCTCGCAGAACCAGGAAAGTGTTCCACGACCATTATTGGACACCACTATGAGGAGATGACCCGGCTAGGGAGAGTCTTGTGTGAAGTGTATTGTCGTCTACACAAATGGCAGACGAGTTCAAAGACATCGAGATCTACTCAGAGCTAGTGGGCTAAGTGCATTTCATGAGCGAAGGTTCAAAGGGTAACACCTACCTATCGTATGCAAAACTCAACTGTCAATGTTACATTGGAAATTTTAAGTGTTTTAAACGATCTCCATTCATGTGGGGGATTGTTGGAAATTTGGTGAATGGATATTAAATATATTTGTAATTTAATCAAATTATAAATATTAATTAGAATATTCATGTGGTAAATAAAAGAGTAACTCTTGAGTATTTAATTATTTTATTAGAGTTTTAAGTCTCTAATTAAGTGACTAATTAAGTGAATAATTAAGTGAATCCTTTCACTAGTCTTGTTCAAATAGTAGGCTATGTGCTTTTCTTTTTGTAACAACAAGAATAGGGTATTGCTTGATACATGAAGAATACTAGAAGTAGTATGAACACTTGAACATCAACTAGAGAGATGAGTACTCTCTACTTGTTTCCACCACATGAGTTCAAACACTACATTTACCGGATGTAACCTTGGGCCGGTGAGCCATCTCCGGCAGTACAGACTGCTTCGGCTGTTGTACCCTGGGAGACAGACGTGTCATCTTTAGTAGAGGCGCGAAATCTGTTTTAAGGGAAGCGTGTTGAACACGTGCCTCAACCAAAATCGCCAACGTTTTAGTGTGCTCTTTGTTGCAGTCAAGGAGTATTTTTCAAGACTCAAGATGATGAATACTGGAGTCTAGGATGCTATCAAGTGCGCGTGAAGGACCTACCAGAGATGCGGCTTGAATCAAGATTGGTATATATAATTATATTTATATTCTTTTATTTAGTTTTTGCAACCGGTATTGTACATGATATTTCCTACGAATAACGAGAGTCTGGTTATGAGATATTTTGTAATTATATTTTACAAAAGGTGAACATATTTCCTACATTAATTAAACGAGTTTGTTTTTTAGGCTCGAAGTTGTTTAAACTCGACTTCTTCGAGGTTTTTTTAGCCGATCTCGAGTAGCTTGGCTCATTTGCACCCCTAGCAAAGATGATATGAATATTATCAAACTATATGCATTGAAATGAAAGTAGATGTATTATTTTACACCTTAAGCGTATTTTTTTGTGAGATGGCCTGAAGCCTATGATTAAGCGTATATTTTGTGAGATGGTATAGGATCTATAGGTAATATGACCTAATTTCTCATTTAATTTGTAGTATTAAATATTATCGGATTAGCTTTTAGGTTTCAGCACCAGATCAGGGACCAAAATGGGAATATATACAGCCTAATCATACTTACATTTAGTTCATGTACGCTGAATTTTCAATTTTCTTTTCTATGATTGTAGGTTTCGTTTGTCTTTATAGTTTGTACACGTTGTGAAATTTTTTATTTGAGAGTATTTTGATTATATTGGTATCGTGATTATGGTCAATTCACATGCGCTTACAAAATGATTTTTTTTAAAGTTGATGCTTGGCTGGTATTTATCAAATCTACTGGATCTATGGTTGAATGATGTAATGTTATGTTCTAACATATCGATCTAACTTCAGTTTGATTAGTTAACTTAGTTGTGACATTGTAAGAGTAATTGGTTGGAATTGGAAGTATGTATAAATCTTACTGTTTTTGTGAACTCAGAAGGAATTACACAATGGTGAAAAAATACGCATTTATCTTTTTTGTTTGTGCATTCATATAAGATATGTTGATTATATCTATAAACATGGGTCAATATAGAACCTAATCATGTTTATTCAATCATAACGTAAATATAGATACCAAGTTAGAGACACTTACTTGTGGGAGTGGTCATATTTGAAGACGAAGATAAGGCCATGATTCCCGTTATGGTACCTTAGATTGATGGATCACCTTAGAGAGAATTTTAGTATTTTAGTATTGGTGTTCTACATAGGAGTTTTCATCTTTGTATATTCAACATTAAAGATCAATGAATCATGATCATGAATAATCATCGGTTACGAAACTCTTTACATTCTCTATTAAAGGTACCTAAAGGAAAATCATAATTGCCTCTTGAACTAATCAATATTTACAATTACTACCATCAAGTAATTGTATGAGACTAGTTATGTCATATTGGTAACATTATTCAAATGATCCACTAGGCCACATTAATGGGTAATTTCTAACATTCTCCCACTTGGCCAAGTGATCATTTGTGATAAGCATAAGTAAGTTTGGCCAAATTAAAACATTAATTAATGTTTCAAATTGAAATTGCAACAGAAAAATACAGTCATTGAGTTACTGTCAACTCAAGACCCCCATTAATCATGTTACAACCCCAAATCAAAACATAAGTAATTTTAAGACCAAAATGACTAAGGTAAGCCCTTTGAAATTAATTTGTATAATTCTTGTCTATACGTCATCAGGTACACATACGTATTTATAGACAAACAAATTCTGTAATTGAGGAAAAATAATAACTAATCATTCATATGTACGATATGCTATTATGTAAGGCCTTTAGTAAAACCCGTCTTTATTATGAGCTCTTAAAAAGACTTTGGGTGCAGACCTTAGTTATCGTATCCGCAAGCATATCATGAATGTAAATGTATTCGATACAAGTATTTAGGTTCCTCTTCTTGTTCATAAATGAACAATAATTTTGAATCGAAGTTTAATGCAGCACCTCTCGAACTGTTACTGTTCGAGAAAATAAGGTAGCTGACTCTTCACAATAAGTCTTCAATATAGTATTTATATGGAGTTAATAAGTTTATGAGTCCACTGATAAAATTTCAACAACATTTAGTGACAATTGCGTTGTTAATTAACAACATATTATGTCATTATAATTTAGGTTGTTGTTAACAGTTTCTCATGACTCCTCCATGAGATAGATTTGTCCGCAGACATAAGGATTACCCCAAATTGACTTTTAGTTTCTTTTGAACATCATAAAATCAAGGTAAGAATAATCAACCTCTTCTTATGGTCTTTCTCGTTTCTTAAAGATATTATAAGATGCTTCACAATAATCTAGAGTGATCTAATGTTCATCAATGTGAGCAATATCTAAACGAGTATAGACTAGAACCTTCATAAGGCTTCTAATTAACGAAGCATAAGGAAGTAATCTCATTTATCATTTTACCCTCTTAATGAGAGCAATATTGTTTGTTACATATGTAAGGACCCACTTTAGAGTAAAGCTTATGGCACGAAACTAATGCCCCAATGGGTCTATCTGGGATATCTCTCACGTAAGTGGTATTTCCGAGATTCATTATATCAAAATCTGTGTGAGAAATTATTTGACTTATGTAACATATACTTATCAAAAGAGTGTCATCTATATAAGGACAAGTTAACATAAGTTGCTCCCACTCATCCTGAGGTTGGTACACATAAATCCACTTAATTCGTGATGAAAAGAATCGCATTAAGATTTCCTCACATTTTGATGTTTGCTTCAACCCATATATGGATTTCATCGACTTAGAAACTAAGTGTTCTTGACCTTTCAGTTTAGAACTTTCAGGTTGTTTTGAACATGTAAGTCTTTGTTTAGGGAAAATTGTTTTAATATCCATTTAATGCAGCTACAAAAGATTATAAGCTACTAGAACAACAATGATCCTCAAAGAAACCTTTTTCCTCAAAGAAACCTTTTGTAAGAAAGGTAAGATGATTCTTTGATAAATAATTCTCTTCTGAGCATAACCATTAACAATCAATCTTGCTTTTAGTGTCTTAACATTTGCATTTGGATTTAGGTAATTCAACCAAATCCCAAACGTTATTTTGACACATAAAATCAAATTTGCTAATAACAATTTTTATTACATTTAGAAAATTGATTGATGCTAATGGCTTAATTAGAAGAGGTAGGATCAGTAAACTTTCTAAAATCCATTTCAACTTCAGTCCTCTTGATTAAGTTGCTATTATTTTCAAGATTCTAGGTATGTAAGAGTTGATGGGGTATGGTGTACAAGAGGTGTAATCGGAGTAAAATTTAATAAGTATCTTCCCCCCGCCTCTTGTACTTCTTGCAAGTCATGATAAGGACTTTTACTACTCCCACGAATTTTAGAAATCATTAAAAAATTTAGCATGCTTATGGTCAACATTAGAAGGCCAATAGATTCTAATAGAGAAACAAGTTAATGACGTAACTCATTGTAGTTTCTCTGTTTGAGGATTATAATTTTGGTAAGAAATCTGAGTGTGCCCACGTTTAAGCAACAATGAAACTTTTGTTATAGTAGCAGTAGATTCTTAAAGAGAAAAGTTGTTAAGAAGCAGTGTGTTATACAAGAGGTACAAATTGAGGTAACTACAAGTTTTCACTCCCCTACCTCTTGCAACTCTCGTAAGTTAAGATTAAGACACTTAATGCTCCCACTAACCTCTTAGATCTCTAGGAATGCTACAAGATAAGTTTCAATGATTTACGTGTTGTGGGAACCTGTCATATATGTCAGACTTGATTTCCTTAATGTCCAGATGTTATAAGATTTTTTGAGGAACATATTTAGAAGGAATCATAATATATATGAATTAATTTCTTTAATACCTGTGACACTCTAGGTTTTCCCGAACAAATACCTTGTAATAGCCTTATGTGTATATACGTTATTAAATGAAAAGTTGCGTGTTATGTGACCTTTGTGCTAAATGCGTGTATGTATGTATATTATATATTCATGTATGCGTGTTGCAAGTGAGTCGAAACCACGAAACCCAACTCGAGACCGGGTGAACAGTTGGGCCGGTTGGGCCGTGAGCCCCACTCGCAACATGGGAGAAACCCACTAGGGGTGTACCGATTTCGTAAAGGGTATAAAAGCCCAAAACCCCACAACACTCCCCTTTACACTCTCCTTCATTTCACTCTCCCTCACTCACTCTTTCTCCCTCACTAAAACCCTAAAACCCTAGATCATCAACCTCCTCTCATCTTCTTTCTCTCTCGGATCAAAACCGGTGATAGCAAGGAATTCCGGTTCAAGCTTCGGATCTTACTCGGAAGATTATTCATCCTATCCTCACACCATAAATCTAGCCGGTTAGTATTCCTCTTGGTTAAATGTTTAAAGATTGTTGTTGTACATGATGATTGTGTAAAGATGCTTGCTTGATAAGATGGTAACATGTTTTGCTTGATTAACTATGTTCCTTCATGTTTTGTATATAACCGGTTTGGTAATTAGAATCATTCGGATTAGGTTAAGTGCTTCTATCTTAGCCATTTTTGCTCATAAATGCTTAGTTATGATGAATGAACATGAGTGTGCATGAGTCAATGTTGGATGGTTATTACCATCCGATTTAAAAAGATGAAATAGGATAAAATTTGGGGCTTGATGATTGACTGATCTCATGATGCAAAGTTGTGTCGAAAAACCAAGGATTAAATGTGGGTTAAATTGTTTGAATATTTGTGTATGCATTATGAACAATTTGAATATGGTATGAATATCCAAAAGATGCTTGTTTTGATCCATTTTTTCTTAGTAATCAGACAACAAAACATGTTCCTGGAAATGCTATTGGTTAGTACAAAATTTCATGAAATCACAATTCTATTGGATAGTACATATGACAGGTTCTAGAAGGATTCAGGTGCACGTAACAGTGGTTGCGAGTCGGAACCCTTGGTTGCGACTCGAGACCACAACGTGAATTGTCGAGATCTCCCGGTTGTGACTCGCAAGCAGCTCATGATGAACCGAAACAACGGTTGCGAGTCGGAATCCCTGGTTGCGACTCGGGATCAAAGCATGATGAACCGAAACCAAGGTTGCGAGTCGCAATCCTTAGTTACGACTCGAAATCACCCTTGTCTCGACTGGGCTGCCTAAGTGTTATTAGGCCATAACTTGTTGGGCTATCTGTTGACTGAACTACATGTGTATCTGTTACTATTTGTGAAAATGTTAGGACAGGCCCAATAACCCATCTGTTTGATTGAATACTTGCTGAATGTGTTTATGCGTGATTGCTATACGTGATTACTTGTACCCCAACTTGACCTATGTTCGGTAACCATGCTAGGACGTGGTGACCGACGTGATTGACCGGGTATTTAATCTACCGAGCAACCCAAGGTGAGTACACAACCTAAAGCATGCGTTCCCGGTGGTTTGGGAAACGGAACTACAAACTATACTATTCCCTATGAGGGATACAACTTACTTTTCTTCCCTTGTTATTGGGAACCTTTAGTTAATTACTGTTTATACGGATTGCAACTAACGGCACTAAACGAAACTCTATCACTCAAGTCCCTACTACATAATACCGATTAGTCGCCGGGGCCAGGCGAACGAGTTATTAGTTGATAGCGCTATTGAGGTTTTACCAACCTCACACCGTGCCATGGTTTGGGATCGGTCGTGAACTAATGTACTTAGGCATCCGTCAATGATGATAGAACATTGACATCGGGGCATCCTGCGGAAACGCAAACGGTTACCTAGTGTTCGGTATTGGAAAAACAGTTTAGTCGCTAACTTTTGGGGTAGCTCCCCATGGCATGTATAAACGGATAAATTAACTGGTGAAACAAGTTTTTGGTAATTAAAACTGGACAACTAGTGAACTCACTCAGCATTATTGTTGACCCCTTACTGCATGCTTTGCAGGTAACCAGTGACTGAGGAGCTGCTGCTTGGGGATGTGTAGTGTTCGTCAAAACCCGTGTGTTGGGTTTTACTTATCTTGAACCATGAACTATCTTTTAAAACTTTTTGGTTTAAGCTTCCGCTGTTTTGTTTAAACTTATGGTCGAACTTAAACTACGATATTGCTAACTACTTTAGATAGCAATTACTTTACTATTAACCAATGCTTAGTATAATTGGTGGCTGGATCCTGGTCAGTCACGCCCTCAAGCGGATGTTACTCCGCAGGTAGAATTTGGGGGTGTGACAGATTGGTATCAGAGCCATTGGTTATAGTGAACTTGGTTTTAAAAAGGCGAAAAATCTTTTTGAGAAAAACCAGACTATAACCCGTGACTCGTGACGACACTACACTCCAAGTGCAAGGCTCGACTTATCTGACCTCATAGCTCGGACCCCTATTTACTTGCTTTCTTGTCTTATGCTTTCTGCCTTACTATACGTACTAGTCTGCCTGATTAGATAGATGCGCCTCCCCTCTTCTATCTCATTCTCGCTATGTTACGACACCACACTCATACTATGTTTTCTGGTTATGAAGACAATGAGTGGACGCGGACGAGGAAACGTCAACATGACTCAGGCTCAGTTCACTAACCTGATCAACACGGTGGCTGCAGCTTTCGCAGCTCACCCAGGAGGTAAGCTTGTTGTTTTAGGATGTTTAGATCCTACCGCCACATCGTCTTTTCACCTCTAAACCTATTCGTATCGCTCCCACAACAGGTCAGCATGCGCCTGTGCAACCACGTGTCTGTACCTTCAAGACCTTCATGGATTGCAAGCCCCTACCTTTCAATGGCACTGAGGGTGCCATAGGTCTTCTGCATTGGATCGAGAAGGTCGAAGCTGTCTTTGCTGTCTGCGAGTGTCCCCCTGCTAATTGGGTGAAGTTTGCTACTGGTACTCTTGAGGGAAGCGCGCTTTCGTGGTGGAAGGCGCAAATTCAAATGCTTGGTTTGGAGACTGCTAACGCTACTGCGTGGGAAGATTTCAAGGATATGATCAAGGAAGAGTGCTGTCACAGGGATGACATCCACAAACTCGAGGACGAGTACTATGAACTCAAGATGGTTGGGTCAGAGATTGAGACCTACACCAAGCTGTCCAACGACTATGCTGCTCTTTGCCCAAACATGTCCCGACCCATGTACCGAAGGATCGAATTGTACATCAAAGGCTTAGTCCCAGAAATCAGGAGCCATGTAACTTCGGCCAACCTCACTGCCATACAGCCCGTGGTTCGTCTTGCTCACAAACTCACCAACCAGGCTGTGGAGGAGGGCAGGTTGCCCAAAAGGATCAGTGCCGCGGAAGGAACTTCTAGTGATGGCAAACGAAAGTGGGATGGAAATCAGGGCAAAGATGCTAACTCTACTCAGGCCCCAGCTCAGCAGAGGAAAACTGACAACAACAAAGGTACTCAGCAACAGGGTGGCTACCGGGGAAGCTACCCTAAGTGCAACAAGTGTAACAGGCACCACAATGGGGCATGTAACAAGGGTCAGTGTCAGCGATGCCACAAGATGGGGCACGAAGCCAAGGATTGTAGAAGTCAGTTCCCAACAAGGCAAAATCAGCAACAACCTCAACAGCAACAGCAGCAGGGAAACAACCGAGCGTGTTTTAAATGCGGGGCAACATGGCACATGCGAAAGGATTGCCCTGAACTGAATCAGAATTGCAACAACAATCAGGGAGCTGGGAACAATGAGCCAAACAACAATGCTGGGAATGGTGCAAGGGGAAGAGCTTTTGTGATTGGAGCTGGAGAAGCAAGGAACGACCCCAACGTCGTGGCGGGTAAGTTCCTACTTGATGATCGTTATGTTTCTGTGTTATTTGATTCCGGTGCCGATGCCAGTTATGTATCCCTTCGCATTAGTAAGAAACTTAAGCACCCGCCTGCATTATTAAGTTCTAAGCACGTCGTCGAGATAGCTAATGGTAGGAACATCGAGGCCACGCACGTGATCCACGACCGCACACTAGAGTTATCTGGTCACACGTTTAGTATCGATCTTTTCCCCGTCAAACTTGGAAGCTTCGACGTCGTCATCGGTATGGATTGGTTATCCAAACATCGCGCTGAAATCCTCTGCCAAGAGAAAGCGGTCCGTATTCCTCGCCGTTCTGGCCAACCCCTCATCGTTCAAGGCAACAAAGGTGGAGAAGTCACAGGCATTATTGTCACACCCCCAAAATCCCACACGCGGAGTACCACCGCTTGGAGGCGTGACTGACCAGGATCAAGCCACCAATCATATCAAACATAGTATTTAATAATAATCATAGATACGATTGATGTTCCAAAACCAAACATTTTATATGTAGCGGAAGCATTAAATGTAAAACCCAAAGACATAAGTATCAATGTGTGAATGTAAAAGTGTTTAATAAGCATTCACGAGTTCTTGTCCACAACGACCCGCTTCTCCTCTGGTGCAAGCTCCAAGTGTACCTAAGGCCCTGCAAGGCATGCAGCAAATAATCAACAAACTAGTTGAGCGAGTTCACAGGAAATAAGTTGGTAATAATCATGCGTAAGTTCATCTAATAAGGCTTCCCAAGCAAGTGTATTCTATTGGTGAGGAATTCTCACGTTTATCCTTTATAACGGGTTTCTCATTATGGTACTTACTAGACTACTTTCCGACCATGTGTTCTTCTTTACCGAGAACAGGAAAACGTACAGGGTCGCGTAGGCTTTACGTGACGTGCCCTTCCCCGAGGACGTGGTACGCGTGGGGGCTACGCAGGCTTTACGTAGCGTGGCCTTCCGACCCGGAAGCCAGTAGAAAGGTATTGGGTTACGTAGGCTTTACGTAACGTGTCCTCCCGACCCGGGAGACAAATGGCAAACATACTGGGTTACGTAGGCTTTACGTAACGTGTCCTGACTACCCTGAGGACGATGGTCTATAGTCTGGTATATGCGTAAGTACGAGTAATCATTCCATTTCATCATATCCAACCCAATTCCCAACCCGGGAATCCCATGCCTTGGCTGTGTGAACTCACCTCGGTTTGCTCGGCAGATACACAAAGAGTATAGATAAGCTAGGAAAAGGGTCAATCACGTCCTAGCATGGTTGTAATACAAGTCAGGTTTGGTTCAACAATGCACGTATACAATCAAAGCAAGCACGTATGCACATAAACAATCAAAGCATACACTTGTGCGATTCATTATATGTTTCCCAAACAATACCCGGCCCAAACAATAAACCCATTCAGTAAGCGGCCCAAAGATAACAATTTAGACATGGAGGTTTCGGCCCAATTAATCAACATGCAATGTCTTGTGCGATTGGCCTAGGCCCAACTATAAACGGCCCATTGTGTTGTGTGATTCAGCTAGCATAAGCATCCCAAACATATGGTACGTAGTGGACTTGTGCGGTCCGATTCAGGTTGTGCGATCCGATCAGTTGGGCTGCCCGGCCCAAAAATAACCTACGGCCCAATGTAACGCATATTAACGTTGTGCGATCCAGCTGCTTTTGTGCGATTCAGCTGAGTTGTGCGATCCAATACCCTTGTGCGAGTGGGCTGGATTGTGGGACAAGCTTTTGGGCTTGTCCGGCCCAACAGTTAGGCTAACCCAACAACTTGTGCGATCTGCCACCTCTTGTGCGACTGAGGTCACATTGTACGGCTGGGACCTGTTGTGCGTGTGATCTTGTGTGATTCAGATCAGTTGTGCGATCGGGCCAGCTTGTGTGTGTGGTCCATTTGTGCGATCAGTTAAATCATCCCATTAATCAAGCAAATTCGGTTACAATCAATAACTATTTCCAAATTTATCTAACTCAATCAACACAATTCCAACAAATCGTTTAGCAAGATATCGATCAAACAAGATATTCTATCAAGAATCCTCATGAACCCTAATAATCGTATGAACAATCTCTAACAATTTATATGAACATATGGCCTAGGACATCAACCAATCCGATTTCATGAGCATACACATGTGACCGATTATCAGGACACTACTTAGCATCATACGATTAACAGAAATACCAATCATCATCAATTAACACTATAATCCGATTTCTTGTGAGCTTTAATCATACACATGAGCCGATTTATATACAAACTCTACTAGCGTAACCAATCACAATAGCCATACAATCACTTAACATCAAAGAGCAACAATCAAACATGTAATCATACTAACCGGATTAGTGAAGGGACAAGGATGATCCGAATGGGGATCTTGTGCTGCCGTCGGTTCCCAAGCAAGAGAGAAATAGTAATTAGGGTTTGGTGTGTGTGAAATAGTTTGTAACAAATGAGGTAAAGCTAATTCCCTAATGGTGTATATACGGTTAGAGGGGGTGGGCCGGCCCTTACATGGGCTGCCATGTTGGTCCGTGTACAAGGTGTAAGGCCCAACGGCTTTGTGCGATCCAAAATAGGTGTGCGTGTGTTGTGCGTTTCTTGTGCGGTTCGGTACATACATACATACAATATAACACAACACATGATTCACAAAGCTCACATAACACACAATAACAAAATATTTATTAAGTCCAATCATATAGTCTAGTTCACATATGCACCTAACGTTACACAAAGCGAGTCTAAAGTTCGAGTTGTCACATTATCCCCAACTAATTGGAAATTTCGTCCCGAAATTTGGTATGCACTCACTGAGGAAGCTAGGTAAACTGTACTGTTCACTGGTTTTCCTGGGGTGTCACATCCTCCCCCCGTTGATCTGGAATTTCGTCCCGAAATTCCGAAGTAGTAGCTTCAGCCTCAGTAGTGGTTGCCTGGTTCCCGAATAAATGGGGGGTACTTTTCTGTCATCCTGTCTTCGCGTTCCCAGGTGTACTCTGGGCCACGTTTGGAGTTCCAACGAACTCGAACAAGAGGGATTCTCTTGTGTTTGAGGACCTTCACATCCCGGTCCGTGATTTCAACTGGTTCCTCGACGAACTGCAACCGCTCGTCGATAGTGAGTTCCTTAAAAGGAATGATGAGGTTTTCATCTGAGAGGCACTTCTTTAGGTTCGATACGTGAAAGACATTGTGAACTGCCCCGAGTTCAGCTGGTAGGTTTAACTTGTATGCAACTTTGCCAACCTTTTCTATGATTTTGAATGGTCCGACGTACCGCGGATTCAGTTACCCCGTTTGCCAAAACGAACCACACCCTTCCAGGGTGAAACTTTCAATAAAACCCGGTCCCCGACCTCGAATTCCAATGGTTTTCTACGCTTGTCCGCGTAGGCTTTCTGACGGTCGCGTGCTGCCGCCATGCGTTGTCGTATCTGTGCAATCTTTTCTGTGGCGTCCACTACAATCTCTGGACCCGTAATTTGACTATCCCCCACCTCTGCCCAGCAGAGGGGTGACCGGCATTTACGCCCGTACAATGCCTCGAATGGAGCGGCTTGAATGCTGGTATGGTAACTGTTATTGTAAGAAAACTCCACCAAAGGGAGGTGCTTTTCCCAGCCGTTGCCGCAATCGATGACGCATGCCCGAAGCATGTCTTCAAGTGTTTGGATCGTACGCTCAGACTGCCCATCCGTCTGAGGGTGGTATGCTGTGCTCATGTCTAACCGTGAGCCGAAAGATTTGTGCATCGCTTGCCAAAGTTCTGACGTGAATCGTGCGTCGCGATCCGAAATGATAGATGTGGGCACCCCGTGCCTCGAGACAACTTCTTTAAGATAGACGTCTGCGAGGGTGGAGAACTTGTCCGTTTCCTTAATTGGTAGGAAGTGTGCAGACTTGGTGAGTCGATCCACGATCACCCATATGGTATCATTCCCCCGTTGGGATCTAGGTAGGCCTGTAAGGAAATCCATGGAAATTTCTTCCCATTTCCACTGAGGTATCTTAGGCTGCTGAAGTAGGCCAGCTGGTTTCTGATATTCAATCTTGACTCTCGCACAGGTCAAGCATTTTCCAACGTACGTAGCAATGTGGGCCTTCATACTAGGCCACCAATAAGTAGTGCTGATATCGTGGTACATTTTATCCGACCCTGGATGTACCGAGTAGCGAGACTTGTGGGCTTCATCCATTACAAGTTCGCGTAATCCGCCATAAAGAGGGACCCAAATCCGGCCCGTTACATAGTAGGCACCGTCTGCCTTCTGTTCCATTTGCTGTCGTGAGCCGCGTAAGGCTTCAGCCTTGACGTTTTCGGGCTTCAGTGCTTCTGTCTGAGCATTTCGTATCTGTGCAGGAAGGCTAGACTGGATCGTAAGCTGTAGCGCTCGCACGCGCTTCGGTAAGGTGTCTTTTCGACTAAGGGCGTCAGCCACAACATTGGCTTTGCCTGGGTGATACTTGATAGCGCATTCATAGTCATTAAGTAACTCGACCCATCGTCGTTGACGCATATTCAAATCCTTCTGCTTAAGGATATGCTCGAGACTCCTGTGATCGGTGTAAATCGTGCACCTGGTACCGTACAGGTAGTGTCGCCATATCTTAAGCGCGAAAACAACAGCTCCCAGCTCTAAATCGTGCGTCGTGTAGTTCCGTTCATGAACCTTTAGCTGACGAGAGGCGTAGGCAATCACTTTATCCCGCTGCATCAATACGCATCCCAGACCCTGTATGGATGCGTCGCAATATACCACGAAGTCATCTGTGCCCTCTGGCAATGAAAGAATAGGTGCACTGCAAAGCCTATCCTTTAGATACTGAAAAGCAGTTTCCTGCGTGTTGCCCCAACGGTAGGTGACACCCTTCTGTGTCAGTAGCGTAAGCGGCTGAGCAATCTTCGAAAAGTCTCTAATAAACCGTCTGTAGTAACCTGCCAGACCCAAGAATTGGCGTATTTCTGTCGGCGTACGCGGTGCAGGCCAATTCCTAACCGAATCTATCTTGGATGGATCGACGTGGATCCCATCCTTGTTTACCACGTGGCCTAAGAAGTGGACTTCACGAAGCCAGAAGTCGCATTTAGAAAGCTTGACGTACAGCTGTTCCTTCCGAAGGAGTTCCAATATCAGGCGAAGATGCTGCTCGTGTTCCTCCCAACTCTTGGAATAAATCAGGATGTCGTCGATGAATACTATGACGAACTTGTCTAGGTAGGGTTTACACACTCTGTTCATAAGGTCCTTAAATACGGCAGGTGCGTTCAATAATATCAAACCATCCATCATCTCAAACATAAAGTGTAGCAGTTAAAATAATTCATAAAACCCAATACGATTGATGTTCAAACTAAACTTTGTTTGAGTAGCGTAAACATATTAATGAAACCCAAAACAAGTTGTAAGTTCAAATATCGTTCATTGCGTCTCCTCGTCCTAACACGAAAGCTCGACCTCTTGCCTCGTTGCCATTGTTGTTGTTGTTTCCCCCGTTGCCCTGGTTATTGTTGTGGTTCTGGTTCTGGTTCAATTGAGGACAATCGCGTTTGTAATGACCTTCTGCTCCACACTGGAAACATCCCCGGTTTCCACGCTGTGGCTGCTGCTGCTGTGGGTTTTGTGGAGCTGGTTGTTGCGGTTGCTGGTCCTGATTTGCAGGACGAGGGCTCCTACAGTCTTTAGCCTCGTGCCCCATCTTAAGACACCTTTGACAGCGACCCTTGTTACACGGGCCGTGGTGATGCCTGTTGCAGTTGTGGCACCTAGGTTGGAGGCGTGACTGACCAGGATCAAGCCACCAATCATATCAAACATAGTATTTAATAATAATCATAGATACGATTGATGTTCCAAAACCAAACATTTTATATGTAGCGGAAGCATTAAATGTAAAACCCAAAGACATAAGTATCAATGTGTGAATGTAAAAGTGTTTAATAAGCATTCACGAGTTCTTGTCCACAACGACCCGCTTCTCCTCTGGTGCAAGCTCCAAGTGTACCTAAGGCCCTGCAAGGCATGCAGCAAATAATCAACAAACTAGTTGAGCGAGTTCACAGGAAATAAGTTGGTAATAATCATGCGTAAGTTCATCTAATAAGGCTTCCCAAGCAAGTGTATTCTATTGGTGAGGAATTCTCACGTTTATCCTTTATAACGGGTTTCTCATTATGGTACTTACTAGACTACTTTCCGACCATGTGTTCTTCTTTACCGAGAACAGGAAAACGTACAGGGTCGCGTAGGCTTTACGTGACGTGCCCTTCCCCGAGGACGTGGTACGCGTGGGGGCTACGCAGGCTTTACGTAGCGTGGCCTTCCGACCCGGAAGCCAGTAGAAAGGTATTGGGTTACGTAGGCTTTACGTAACGTGTCCTCCCGACCCGGGAGACAAATGGCAAACATACTGGGTTACGTAGGCTTTACGTAACGTGTCCTGACTACCCTGATATCTCCTCTGTCTGTGACTACTAGAGGATTGCTGACTGGGACTCTGATAGTGGTCAGTCTTCTGTTGCTGAGCTTGAGACTGAACGGATGCTGAGCCTTTACTAGAATCTCCATCCCATTTTCTTTTACTGTCACCAGACGTAGCAGGAGTAACTGAGGTGGTGACGTTAGCAGTAGCATTAACACGCTTGGGCAGTTTATTCTGATCCACTGCCTGATCAGTGATACGGTGAGCGAGACGCTGGATCTCCTGGATGTTTTCGAGGTTAGCCGACGTCACGTGGCTCTGAATTTCTGGCGCCAATCCCTTGAGATACAACTCAATGCGCTTGTATGGAGGGTCCACCATAGTAGGACACAGAACGGCCAGCTCATTCGACCGTTTAGTATATGCTTCGATTTCTGACCCAACCATCTTCAGATTGTACAGTTCGTCTTCCAGCTTGTGAATATCTTCACGCGTACAGTACTCACGCTTGATGAGTTCCTTGAAATCGTTCCATGGGGTGGCGTTAGCAGCTGCCAACCCTAAGATCTGGACTTGGGCGTTCCACCAAGTCAGTGCTATTCCTTCCAGAGTGCCGGTAGCAAACTTAACCTTGCGAGCCTCAGGGCACTCGCACATTTCGAATACTGATTCTAGCTTCTCGAACCAGTGGAGGAGTCCAACCGCTCCTTCTGTGCCGCTGAAAGAGTTCGGACGACAGTCCATGAAGTTCTTAAACGTGCAGACAGGCTGCTGCGCGTGTTGACCTATTGTGTACGAGTAGGGCAAAGTTTAAATACGAGAGTTAATGTAGGATCTAAAGATCCTAGTGTGTGCCTATACTGCAGGATATACTACCTGCTTGAGCTGCTGCAACTGCCGCAGCAACTTGAGCTTGAACAAGAGCCTCTAGCTGGGCTTGTGTCATGTTGATTCGTCCAGACATGATCTTCATTGTAACAAGTAGCATACGTAAGAATGGTTCGCGAGTAGGGCGATGACAGAAAAGTGTAGGCATATAGGCGTTCTCATGCTATAGTATCATGTGTATCTAAGCGTAATGCGAGCAAAGTTCTAAGCAGTTCTAGCAAACAGGCAATAAACATAAACCTTATTACCTAGGATGTCGAGTCTTGCACGTGGAGCGAAGCGTCGTTGTGGATCGTTGAGAGCACTGTTCTGGTTATAGTCCGGTTTTAATAAAAACGTTTTCCCATATTAAAACCAAGTTCTCTATAACCAATGGCTCTGATACCAATCTGTCACACCCCCAAAATCCCACACGCGGAGTACCACCGCTTGGAGGCGTGACTGACCAGGATCAAGCCACCAATCATATCAAACATATTATTTAATAATAATCATAGATACGATTGATGTTCCAAAACCAAACATTTTATATGTAGCGGAAGCATTAAATGTAAAACCCAAAGACATAAGTATCAATGTGTGAATGTAAAAGTGTTTAATAAGCATTCACGAGTTCTTGTCCACAACGACCCGCTTCTCCTCTGGTGCAAGCTCCAAGTGTACCTAAGGCCCTGCAAGGCATGCAGCAAATAATCAACAAACTAGTTGAGCGAGTTCACAGGAAATAAGTTGGTAATAATCATGCGTAAGTTCATCTAATAAGGCTTCCCAAGCAAGTGTATTCTATTGGTGAGGAATTCTCACGTTTATCCTTTATAACGGGTTTCTCATTATGGTACTTACTAGACTACTTTCCGACCATGTGTTCTTCTTTACCGAGAACAGGAAAACGTACAGGGTCGCGTAGGCTTTACGTGACGTGCCCTTCCCCGAGGACGTGGTACGCGTGGGGGCTACGCAGGCTTTACGTAGCGTGGCCTTCCGACCCGGAAGCCAGTAGAAAGGTATTGGGTTACGTAGGCTTTACGTAACGTGTCCTCCCGACCCGGGAGACAAATGGCAAACATACTGGGTTACGTAGGCTTTACGTAACGTGTCCTGACTACCCTGAGGACGATGGTCTATAGTCTGGTATATGCGTAAGTACGAGTAATCATTCCATTTCATCATATCCAACCCAATTCCCAACCCGGGAATCCCATGCCTTGGCTGTGTGAACTCACCTCGGGTTGCTCGGCAGATACACAAAGAGTATAGATAAGCTAGGAAAAGGGTCAATCACGTCCTAGCATGGTTGTAATACAAGTCAGGTTTGGTTCAACAATGCACGTATACAATCAAAGCAAGCACGTATGCACATAAACAATCAAAGCATACACTTGTGCGATTCATTATATGTTTCCCAAACAATACCCGGCCCAAACAATAAACCCATTCAGTAAGCGGCCCAAAGATAACAATTTAGACATGGAGGTTTCGGCCCAATTAATCAACATGCAATGTCTTGTGCGATTGGCCTAGGCCCAACTATAAACGGCCCATTGTGTTGTGTGATTCAGCTAGCATAAGCAGCCCAAACATATGGTACGTAGTGGACTTGTGCGGTCCGATTCAGGTTGTGCGATCCGATCAGTTGGGCTGCCCGGCCCAAAAATAACCTACGGCCCAATGTAACGCATATTAACGTTGTGCGATCCAGCTGCTTTTGTGCGATTCAGCTGAGTTGTGCGATCCAATACCCTTGTGCGAGTGGGCTGGATTGTGGGACAAGCTTTTGGGCTTGTCCGGCCCAACAGTTAGGCTAACCCAACAACTTGTGCGATCTGCCACCTCTTGTGCGACTGAGGTCACATTGTACGGCTGGGACCTGTTGTGCGTGTGATCTTGTGTGATTCAGATCAGTTGTGCGATCGGGCCAGCTTGTGTGTGTGGTCCATTTGTGCGATCAGTTAAATCATCCCATTAATCAAGCAAATTCGGTTACAATCAATAACTATTTCCAAATTTATCTAACTCAATCAACACAATTCCAACAAATCGTTTAGCAAGATATCGATCAAACAAGATATTCTATCAAGAATCCTCATGAACCCTAATAATCGTATGAACAATCTCTAACAATTTATATGAACATATGGCCTAGGACATCAACCAATCCGATTTCATGAGCATACACATGTGACCGATTATCAGGACACTACTTAGCATCATACGATTAACAGAAATACCAATCATCATCAATTAACACTATAATCCGATTTATTGTGAGCTTTAATCATACACATGAGCCGATTTATATACAAACTCTACTAGCGTAACCAATCACAATAGCCATACAATCACTTAACATCAAAGAGCAACAATCAAACATGTAATCATACTAACCGGATTAGTGAAGGGACAAGGATGATCCGAATGGGGATCTTGTGCTGCCGTCGGTTCCCAAGCAAGAGAGAAATAGTAATTAGGGTTTGGTGTGTGTGAAATAGTTTGTAACAAATGAGGTAAAGCTAATTCCCTAATGGTGTATACACGGTTAGAGGGGGTGGGCCGGCCCTTACATGGGCTGCCATGTTGGTCCGTGTACAAGGTGTAAGGCCCAACGGCTTTGTGCGATCCAAAATAGGTGTGCGTGTGTTGTGCGTTTCTTGTGCGGTTCGGTACATACATACATACAATATAACACAACACATGATTCACAAAGCTCACATAACACACAATAACAAAATATTTATTAAGTCCAATCATATAGTCTAGTTCACATATGCACCTAACGTTACACAAAGCGAGTCTAAAGTTCGAGTTGTCACAATTATCTCGCTTTTAAAAGCCCAGAAGTGTTTACAAAAAGGGCACACCGCTACCCTAGCACTTGTCACCGACACTCACGAAAAGGAAAAGAGGATTGAAGATTTTCCCGTAGTACGTGACTATCCCGAGGTATTTCCTGAGGAACTACCTGGACTCCCTCCCCACCGTCAGGTCGAATTCCAAATCGAGCTAGCTCCCGGAGCAGCACCCATAGCTCGTGCACCGTACCGTCTAGCCCCTGCAGAACTGAAGGAACTCTCTACGCAACTACAGGAGCTATTGGATAAAGGATTTATCCGTCCTAGTTCGTCACCCTGGGGAGCCCCAGTACTCTTTGTCAAGAAGAAGGATGGCACATTCCGAATGTGCATCGACTATCGTGAGTTGAACAAGGTCACCATCAAGAATCGTTACCCTCTCCCGCGCATCGACGACCTATTCGATCAGTTGCAAGGATCGAGGTACTATTCTAAGATTGACCTGCGATCAGGCTATCATCAGCTGAGAGTTCGTAATGAAGACATCTCTAAGACTGCGTTCAGGACTCGTTATGGTCATTACGAGTTCCTCGTTATGCCTTTTGGAATGACTAACGCACCTGCGGTTTTCATGGATCTCATGAACCGAGTGTGCAAGCCTTACCTCGACAAATTCGTGATTGTGTTTATCGACGACATCCTGATCTACTCGAAAAGTCAAGAAGAGCATGAACGACACCTACGCCTTATCCTCGAACTCTTACGCAAGGAGCAATTGTACGCCAAATTCTCGAAGTGTGACTTTTGGCTTCGAGAGGTCCATTTCCTTGGGCATGTGGTCAACAGGGACGGCATTCACGTCGACCCCGCTAAGATCGACTCGATAAAGAATTGGCCTACGCCCAAGACCCCAACCGAAGTTCGCCAATTCTTGGGATTGGCAGGATACTACCGCAGATTCATCAAGGGATTCTCAAAGATTGCACAACCCCTCACGACTCTTACTCAGAAAGGCATTGTTTACAAGCGGAATGAAGCTCAGGAGTCGGCCTTTCAAAGGCTAAAGGATAACCTCTGTAGCGCTCCTATTCTCTCGTTGCCTGAAGGCATTGACGACTTTGTAGTTTACTGCGATGCGTCTATCCATGGGCTCGGTTGCGTGTTGATGCAACGCGAGAAAGTCATTGCCTATGCCTCTCGACAACTCAAGACGCATGAAAGAAACTACACTACGCATGATTTGGAACTGGGGGCAGTGATCTTTGCTCTTAAGATATGGAGACATTACCTGTACGGTACCAAGTGCACTATTTACACCGATCACAGGAGTCTCGAGCATATCTTTAGGCAAAAGGAATTGAACATGCGACAGCGCCGCTGGGTCGAACTCTTGAATGACTACGAATGCGCCATCAAGTACCATCCGGGCAAGGCCAATGTCGTGGCAGACGCCCTCAGCAGAAAGGACACTATACCAAAGCGCGTGCGAGCATTGCAACTTACCATCCAGTCTAACCTCCCTACCCAGATCCGAAATGCCCAAGTTGAAGCATTGAAACCGGAAAACATCAGGGCTGAGTCTCTGCGAGGATCGAGACAGCGATTAGAACAGAAGGAAGATGGCGCTTACTATGTAACAGGGCGCATTTGGGTTCCACTCTTTGGAGATTTACGTGAACTCGTGATGGACGAAGCCCACAAGTCCCGCTACTCAGTACATCCTGGTTCGGACAAGATGTACCACGATTTGAAGACTACATATTGGTGGCCTGGCATGAAGGCCCACATAGCAACATACGTCAGCAAATGTTTGACTTGCGCAAGAGTCAAGACAGAGTACCAGAAGCCAGCAGGCCTACTCCAACAACCAGAAATCCCGAAATGGAAATGGGAGCAGATTTCCATGGATTTCGTTACAGGGCTACCTAGATCTCAACGCGGAAATGACACTATTTGGGTAATAGTAGATCGATTGACCAAGTCCGCGCACTTTCTGGCTATTAAGGAAACAGACAAGTTTTCTACCTTGGCGGAGATTTACTTAAAGGAAGTAGTTTCGAGGCACGGGGTGCCAACCTCAATTATTTCCGACCGAGACGCTCGTTTTACTTCGGAATTGTGGCAAGCTATGCACAAATCCTTTGGCTCACGTTTGGACATGAGCACCGCTTATCACCCGCAAACGGATGGACAGTCCGAACGCACCATCCAAACCCTAGAAGACATGCTTAGAGCATGTGTGATCGATTTTGGCAAGAATTGGGAGAAGCATCTACCGCTAGTAGAGTTCTCCTACAACAACAGCTACCACACTAGTATTCAGGCAGCACCTTTTGAGGCATTATACGGTCGTAAATGCCGGTCACCTCTTTGCTGGGCAGAGATCGGTGATAGTCAAATCACGGGCCCAGAGATGGTGGTAGATACAACGGAAAAGATTGCCTAGGTCAGACAACGCATGGCGGCAGCTCGTGACCGTCAGAAGAGTTACGCTGATAAGCGTAGGAAACCACTAGAATTCCAGGTCGGTGACCGGGTTCTACTTAAAGTCTCACCCTGGAAGGGTGTGGTTCGCTTTGGTAAACGGGGCAAGCTTAATCCGCGATATGTCGGACCATTCGGAATTACCGAGAAAATCGGTAAGGTTGCTTATAGATTGAACCTGCCTGAAGAATTGAGTGCGGTACACAACGTTTTTCACGTATCTAATCTGAAGAAGTGTCTATCAGATGAAACGCTGGTAATTCCTTTTAAGGAACTAACTATTGATGAACAGCTACACTTTACTGAGGAACCGATTGAGATCACGGATCGAGAGATCAAAATCCTCAAACGTAGCCAGATACCTCTTGTACGAGTCCGTTGGAACTCGCGACGTGGCCCAGAGTTTACCTGGGAGCGGGAAGACCAGATGAAGCACAAGTATCCCCAGTTGTTCCCAAACGAAAACCCCAGCACTGAAGCTACAGCCGAATTTCGGGACGAAATTCCAAACTAACGGGGGGATGATGTGACACCCCGTTGAAACGTTCTCACCTACATTAGCTTGACAGTGACTGCCTTAACTTTCGGGACGAAAGTTCCTAAAACTTGGGGATAATGTGACACTCTAGGTTTTCCCGAAAAAATACCTTGTAATAGCCTTATGTGTATATACGTTATTAAATGAAAAGTTGCGTGTTATGTGACCTTTGTGCTAAATGCGTGTATGTATGTATATTATATATTCATGTATGCGTGTTGCAAGTGAGCCGAAACCACGAAACCCAACTCGAGACCGGGTGAACAGTTGGGCCGGTTGGGCCGTGAGCCCCACTCGCAACATGGGAGAAACCCACTAGGGGTGTACCGATTTCGTAAAGGGTATAAAAGCCCAAAACCCCACAACACTCCCCTTTACACTCTCCTTCATTTCACTCTCCCTCACTCACTCTTTCTCCCTCACTAAAACCCTAAAACCCTAGATCATCAACCTCCTCTCATCTTCTTTCTCTCTCGGATCAAAACCGGTGATAGCAAGGAATTCCGGTTCAAGCTTCGGATCTTACTCGGAAGATTATTCATCCTATCCTCACACCATAAATCTAGCCGGTTAGTATTCCTCTTGGTTAAATGTTTAAAGATTGTTGTTGTACATGATGATTGTGTAAAGATGCTTGCTTGATAAGATGGTAACATGTTTTGCTTGATTAACTATGCTCCTTCATGTTTTGTATATAACCGGTTTGGTAATTAGAATCATTCGGATTAGGTTAAGTGCTTCTATCTTAGCCATTTTTGCTCATAAATGCTTAGTTATGATGAATGAACATGAGTGTGCATGAGTCAGTGTTGGATGGTTACTACCATCCGATTTAAAAAGATGAAATAGGATAAAATTTGGGGCTTGATGATTGACTGATCTCATGATGCAAAGTTGTGTCGAAAAACCAAGGATTAAATGTGGGTTAAATTGTTTGAATATTTGTGTATGCATTATGAACAATTTGAATATGGTATGAATATCCAAAAGATGCTTGTTTTGATCCATTTTTTCTTAGTAATCAGACAACAAAACATGTTCCTGGAAATGCTATTGGTTAGTACAAAATTTCATGAAATCACAATTCTATTGGATAGTACATATGACAGGTTCTAGAAGGATTCAGGTGCACGTAACAGTGGTTGCGAGTCGGAACCCTTGGTTGCGACTCGAGACCACAACGTGAATTGTCGAGATCTCCCGGTTGCGACTCGCAAGCAGCTCATGATGAACTGAAACAACGGTTGCGAGTCAGAATCCCTGGTTGCGACTCGGGATCAAAGCATGATGAACCGAAACCAAGGTTGCGAGTCGCAATCCTTAGTTACGACTCGAAATCACCCTTGTCTCGACTGGGCTGCCTAAGTGTTATTGGGCCATAACTTGTTGGGCTATCTGTTGACTGAACTACATGTGTATCTGTTACTATTTGTGAAAATGTTAGGACAGGCCCAATAACCCATCTGTTTGATTGAATACTTGCTGAATGTGTTTATGCATGATTGCTATACGTGATTACTTGTACCCCAACTTGACCTATGTTCGGTAACCATGCTAGGACGTGGTGACCAACGTGATTGACCGGGTATTTAATCTACCGAGCAACCCAAGGTGAGCTCACAACCTAAAGCATGCGTTCCCGGTGGTTTGGGAAACGGAACTACAAACTATACTATTCCCTATGAGGGATACAACTTACTTTTCTTCCCTTGTTATTGGGAACCTTTAGTTAATTACTGTTTATACGGATTGCAACTAACGGCACTAAACGAAACTCTATCACTCAAGTCCCTACTACATAATACCGATTAGTCGCCGGGGCCAGGCGAACGGGTTATTAGTTGATAGCGCTATTGAGGTTTTACCAACCTCACACCGTGCCATGGTTTGGGATCGGTCGTGAACTAATGTACTCAGGCATCCGTCAATGATGATAGAACATTAACATCGGGGCATCCTGCGGAAACGCAAACGGTTACCTAGTGTTCGGTATTGGAAAAACAGTTTAGTCGCTAACTTTTGGGGTAGCTCCCCATGGCATGTATAAACGGATAAATTAACTGGTGAAACAAGTTTTTGGTAATTAAAACTGGACAACTAGTGAACTCACTCAGCATTATTGTTGACCCCTTACTGCATGCTTTGCAGGTAACCAGTGATTGAGGAGCTGCTGCTTGGGGATGTGTAGTGTTCGTCAAAACCCGTGTGTTGGGTTTTACTTATCTTGAACCATGAACTATCTTTTAAAACTTTTTGGTTTAAGCTTCCGCTGTTTTGTTTAAACTTATGGTCGAACTTAAACTACGATATTGCTAACTACTTTAGATAGCAATTACTTTACTATTAACCAATGCTTAGTATAATTGGTGGCTAGATCCTGGTCAGTCACGCCCTCAAGCGGATGTTACTCCGCAGGTAGAATTTGGGGGTGTGACAATACCTTTATTCATATAAGACATATTAAATACAAGTAAATATTATGATAAATGAATTATGTCTGAATATTGCATTTTGGGATAAGTTCCAATGAAATATAACTTCTTATGGAACTTAATTTATTCCCTTAGCCATTTAAATATTAAGGCTTATAACACATGCTCATAAGTCACTAAGAATGAGATTTGATAATATTCCATCCTTCATTAACCTAGTCATGATTTCTCATGAAATTTGGTCTTAATGGAGGGAATTTGTAAGTCTCATTTTTCTTTTGTTAAATTTTCATTTTCATGATAACAAAAGGTTGTGAAAAAGTGTAGCATCATCTAGTTATATCTTATAAGGTCTCTATCCAGATTGAGATGACAAATAATTTGAGAGTTTAAGGTAAGAGTGACTTTGTTTTAACCATGCAAACCTCACAACTGTCATAATGCAGCTTTTATATTGATACTAAATTCTGAATAATCTACAGAATATATAAGGTATCATTAAGCCCAATTATAAAACAGTTTATTATGGTTCTTATAGTCTTAACATAAAATTTTGCCACTAACTCTCATATTAATTATTTGTTGATTTCTGGTAAGGAAACACATAGAACTAGAATCAACCGGTCATATGTTGGTTAGAATATTACCATTAGCAGACTTAAATATCATAAATATCTTACTACTTATCATAGCCAGCTGTTTCATTGAATTATGGATAGTCTCAATGCTCATGCCTAGTTTAATGACATAAACTTGTTGTGAGACTTTCCTTTGAAGAAACTTATAGCTGGAAGTAGTAGTTGTACACTATTTCTGAATCTTAAAAGTATTCTCCTTTCAGGTTTAGTGGTGGTGAGATGAACATCATCTAATTTTCCAGTTTCATGCATTCCTTTTCCTGTACATATGCTGCTAATCAACACACTCATTTTCCTTTGGTACTCTTGAGTGTTATAGTTGATTCTTAAGGAAACTTATGGTATTAATGGAAAAGTTATATGTAGTGCACCGGAAAAGTGTAATGATTTCCATGTGTAAACCTTTAAATTCTGGGTCATGGTATTGTACATTATGATGTATTCACTTATGCCACAAACTTTATAGTAGGAATCTAGAGTAATGCATGCGTCTTAGGAGTTATTTTGATTCTTCCAAAGAAAACAAATTAGTCTTAGGAAATTTAGAATCTAGAATAGCTCCCATGATAGCAATAATGAAATGAGTTCTTGACTATCATAAGAGATATAACGGTTGACTTATCCCACTAGTCATGCTCTAGTTTTCTTCTGTAATACTTTTTATCAGAAAAGAGCAGTAGGATTATCATATCTTAAGAAATAATCAACAATCCAACAAGAGCAAATTTTGTAGAAACTCTTTAGTAAGCAAAACATTTTAGGTTTTGAAATTAGAGTGGATAAAATAGATGAGATACAAACCTAAAAAGAAACTTGGAGTGATTTACATTATGGGGTAATCAAGTAAGGCAGACACAAATTATTATTATTGTAGGTCCCCTTGATGTTATGGATCTTCACAGAATCGTCTTTTCAATTAAGAGTGCGGAATCCTCTTGATCAGAATTAGCAGAAAAGTGTAGAAACAAGAAATCAGCAATCACTTTCAAACCGGGTTTTCTATTGATTATCAAACTCAAAGTATTACAATCAATCAAAACCCTAACCACCAGAATTTCGTCCAAACCCTAGAGCAATCACGAAATTCTATCTCTCCAAAATACAGTTTTGGCTGATTAACTGATTAACTGATCAACCTAAACCCTAAAGCCTAACCTTGTTTATATAACACAAGGTTTACTATTTGGACTAGGGTTTCCTACATGGGCAAGGCCCAATTCGTTCCCCCTTGACCCAAATGGGTTTAGTTTAGCCCAAACTCTATAATCTCACTATTACAAAGCTAAACCCGCTAACTGTTTATCGTTAAACTAATTACAAGATATCCAAAGACCAAATCTAAGCTGTTGTCACAAACATGCACCAACAAACTCCCCCTTGACAATAGCTTCATAAAAACTTTGTCTTGAGTCAAAACTTTGTCTTCGGTCTTCTTGCAATCTTCAAGTAATCTTGCACTGTCTTTGGTCTTTGGATAGCTTCAGCTTCAAATAGCTTCTGTCAGCAACAGACTCCCCCTAAGCTGATGCATCCAATCACCAAATCTTCAACACGTTAGCGTTTGAGTAAACTCCAGTTCAGCATTTGCACAGCAATCTTCAAACTCTTTAATCTTGTCTGCAATATAGAAAGGAGGTTCTACCATGCATCCAATCAAACTCTCATCTTCTCAGCAACTTCTCAGCAACTTCTCAGCAACATACTGCTTCAATCTGTATACTATAAAACAAACATCTCGAGAAACCATAAGAATTTTTCAACATAAGTTAATTAAATTATTATTTTTCAAGAGATAGTTAAACTGTATAATAGATTAAGCTTTTTCAAACTTATCACCAACACGCAAAACTTTTTGTTCAACACACAAGAACCTGCATAACTTAAAATTTTGAACTCACTTTCTAACACCGTCTCCCCCTATCAGTAACAATTCCTCCAAGAATAGCAGTTTTCCGTACATTAAGAATTTTTTAACAGAAAAAGACACTATTTTTGGATTTTTATATTTTCTGAAAGCAAGTAAATACAAAAGAAATAAACACTCTATTTTTGTGAGAATCACTGGTAAGAAGATCATATCAGCACAATCAAACTGTTTCACACTATTTGATAATTCTTTATTTAATTTCTCGTGAAAAAAACAGTTCAAGACGATTACCCGTATGTTTGTCCTCTTAAACAAAATGCATGAACATTTCAAGTACCATTACCATATGATACGTTAAGGTAATTTTATTTTCTGAAATACGAGCGTGTCCCACTTCAGGATATACCCCCACGATCAAGGTATGCACAAAGATTCATTGTAGTAGGTGAGTATACTGATGTCATCCTTTAAGATATCCTGACTGTGTCTAGTTCTGCATTTAAACTGTTTTATCATGTTTTGATTTCGTAACCATGAACACCCAATTAAATACAAATCAAATCCTGGAAATATAAACAACACACTCTATCATGCAAGTATCTTCCCTACCACATATTTCACAAGTCCAATCCAGAGTTCTGAAATCTTAACTGGGAATAGGTTGAGAAGAGAACAGAATAGATCTTTAGTAGAGATGGTATAATATACAGATCAAATGAGATTTTCTCAGTTTGATATAGGTTTCTTGGGTTTCTTTTGGGCACTTGAGGGCCTCTTTCGGGTGTATTAGATCTATAGTGCGACAACGTACAGCTAGGTCAGCATGTATCTGGATGCAGCAGAAGCTGTCGTTGCCTAGCACCTCCAGGTCAGCATATATCTGGATGCAGCAGAGGAGGTACACGACTTTTTTCAGAGAAGATTTCAGAATCAGATCAAAATTGTGTGTATTGGGAAATATACAGACATTCAAATAGAAATGAGCTAATTCCAAGTGACTATCTTTCCTGGGGTCATGTACAATTTTAGTTCTAACAGACAGACAGCCAAGATATCCCTAGTTGAAACAACAGTATAAAGACCCAAAACTTCAGATTTTGGCAATCCATCAACGCAAGAATTAAGGTCATTAAACCATACATCACTGATATGTTCCCCACTCATATTCAGTTCATTTAAGTTTATATCACATTGGTAAGTTGATTATTTCATGCTTTTGCCTACTGGTACATCATATGATGAAGCTGCTATCACACTTAAGCAATTTAGGTTCAATTTCAGTGTGACAGTCTAACTTGCTGATGTACTATCATTTCTTCTTTTTCACACAGTGAAATCTCATTTTTGATTTTCTATTTTTTTTTATGTTTTTGATTTTTCAATTTTTTTTTGTGTTTTTGATTTTTAAGAAAACAGTAAACTATTTACAAAAATTCTTATGAAAAACCAGTTATTTAGGATTCCTCATCCCGTTGAGTTTGACTAAATGTTCAAAGCGAGCCCTATCAAATGCTTTAGTATAAAGATCTGCCAGGTTATCCTCTGTGTCGACTCAGCACTTTGAACTTCAATTTAAATCATTTAAAATATATACATATCAACAATCTCACATCCCCCGCCATGTGCCTAGAGCAGCCACTATCAACATAAGTTGATAATCCTCCTTAGTAGCTCCTGCACACACTAAGTTAAAAATTAGTTAGATTGGGGGACCCAAGCCTTAATGGTCTTGGGTCGTCCAAATTCACCAACCACCGGAACATCCATCCAATATCCATTACTCCTAACTGGAGTCTTGGATCTCAGACCTGTTGATGGAATTTGATTTTGATTTCCATAAGGTCTCTGGTCCTGAGGGTTCCTATATACATTTGGACAATTTGACCTTTGGAAATTTTGATTTTGAAACTTTGAAATTTGATTCCAAGAAGCATTATTGTTGTAATTTCTAAAGCCATTGTTATAAAAATTTCGACCACCATTATTTTGGTATCGATTTTGATATTGACATTGACTTCTGAAATTATTTGTATTTCCATTAAAATTGTTCATTCTAGGTGAACTGCTTCTAGGTCTCTGATATCTGCCTGGTGGAGATCTAGGCTGAAATCTGGGTTGATTTCTTTGAAAACGTGGAACTTGTGAAGTTCCTGTTCCAGCCTTATCTACACCAACAGCAACATTTTGTGGTTGCTTAGGAGCAGATTTCTTTGGAGAATTTGAACCTTTCTCCTCACTATCACCTTCCTTCTGTGGTAATTTCCCTCTCTGTTTGTCACTCATTTGTGCTTCACTATTTTTGTTAGGACAGCAGCTAGCTACATGTCCCTTTATGTGACACCGGAAGCACGATCTCCTTTTCAAAGACTTCTTAGCAGGAGTCTCTGAGGTAGATCCCTTATCAGATGGTGATGATGCCCTGGAAGAATTTTGTTCAGTTTGCTTTGATTCAGATTTTTCTTTGTTTTTATTTTTTGCAAACTCTACATTTGATTCTTTTTCAATAACAGCAGTTTCATTTTTCATATCACTACCTTGAACAAAATTAATCTTTTTAACAAAAGTTTGATTTTTGCTCTTAGGAGGTGAATATTTCTTTTTCAAAGATTCCCTGTTATTGTTCTTCCTGGCATCACCATTCTCAGACCCTTCACCTTGACTTGATGTCGATCCGAAACTACTTGGTGCAGTTGACATATAGGCTGCTAGCTCATTTTCATCCGGGAGGAAAGAATAGTCATGACTAAGAGGAGGTGGGACTTCATTAAAGCCCTGGAAGCCCACAGTGGTCTTGTCATTACTTTTCTTTAACCCACCCATCATGTGTTTCATAACAAAAGACGAATCTCTGAATTGACTTAATTTCTGTTCAAGTTCAATAATTTTGAGTTGAGCATCTGACAACTCTTTGTTTTTATCAGAAATCTCTTTTGTTTTTTCAGCCATCATTTCGTGAGCTAAGTCTATTACTTGAAGTTTTTCGTTTAATTTGCATGTCAAGGCTTCGATTTCACTTTCATAACCTTTTATCTTCTTCAAGTATAGAGATTCATTTCTTTTAGCAAAAAAGTTTGACTGTTTTATGCTAGACATCTCGCTCACCAGACTTTGATTTTGAGCTGACAACCTGTCAACCTCACCCTGTAGTTCACGACACCTCAAACATACAGAATTAGATTTTACCTCTTCCTCATGAACTTCTGTAGTTTGATCAGCAACAACCTGTTCAGCTTCACTCTCTTTCTCTACTTCAGCATCCACTTTTGCTTCAGCATTCTCCACTTGAGATTCAGCATCACTCACACTAGTTTCAGCCTCATCAACTGGCACTATCTCTGCCATGAAGGCCTGAGTGGTGCATTCATTTCCCTGATATCGCTTTTGTAATGCATCCCGCATATCCTTTGAATTTGTGTACTTTGTGAAGGTATGCTTGATGCTATCAGGTAAGGATGTCTTTATTGCAGCCAAGGCTCTCTTTTCAGCCTCGTAGATCTTTTTATCATCCTCTTTCATGTTCACGTAGTCTGTTCTACGTGGTCTGCCCTCAAAATCATGTACTGGGTTTACGTACCCATCTTCAATACATATCCACATGCGTGCATCCTGAGATTTAATGAAGGATATGAAGCTGTTCTTCCATGTAAGATAGTTCTCCACCTTCATCATCTTAGGAGCATTCAAGTTGGCCATGTTCGACATTTTAAACGATGCAGACTGAGAAAACCGTACAGAATTTTTCCGAAAACAGTGGTTACTATATTACACCGTTAGAATCGTCTCGAAAAGACGAATCCAATGATATATAATGTCAAAAACCGATTTCGGGATTTTCCAGAGTCTTTTTTTGTCCTAAAAATCCAAGGAATCTAACGGCGCAAACGGTTTTGTCTAACAAGCTGTGGATCACTTTCTATTCACGAAAACGTTAATTTTTCCTTACGCCTGCCAAAAAATTTTCCACCTTTTTAACTTTGCTGCTAATTTCGCTGGAAATGATGTTAAATTCGCTGGGACAACTGTTAAATTCGCTGGTTATCTGTTAAATTTGCTGGGTCACTTAAATTTGCTGGTAAGCGAAGTTAATTTTGCTGGTCTATTTCGCTGATCAAGTTCGCTATTACGACGACCTGTAAAGTCTCCGAAAACCGTGATAATTTCGCTGTGGAAAATTTTCACGGTTACCAAAGTCGCCTTTGGATTTGTAAATTCGCCAATAAGTTTGCTGGTCTGTTAATTTCGCAGATACAGGTAATTTCGCCAGCCAGTAATTTAGGAAATTCAATCTTTTCGAAATTCTGATTATTTTCCTGATTCTCTTAACAGTTTCCTGCAAAATCACAAGGCAAAATATCAGTAAATTTTCGAAAACAGTATGATGAACACGAAGAACAGTCTTCGAATTCCAGCCAAATACTCTTAAAAAACAACCAAATATCTGTCCAGAAATCCTGCAAAACACCAAAATAACAAACCAGAATATCAAACAGCCAAAAAATTCGAAAATTTTATCAAACCAAACACACAAATTTCGAAAATTTTAAAAATCCTAATTTTCAGGTTTCAAAAAAATCGAAAATTTTACTCCCTGATTCTGCAGCCACAATTCTGAACCGAGCAATCAAGAGCCTAGTGCTCTGATACCAATTGTAGGTCCCCTTGATGATATGGATCTTCACAGAATCGTCTTTTCAATCAAGAGTGCGGAATCCTCTTGATCAGAATTAGTAGAAAACGTGTAGAAACAAGAAATCAACAATCACTTTCAAACCGGGTTTTCTATTGATTATCAAACTCAAAGTATTACAATCAATCAAAACCCTAACCACCAGAATTTCGTCCAAACCCTAGAGCAATCACGAAATTCTATCTCTCCAAAATACTGTTTTGGCTGATTAACTGATTAACTGATCAACCTAAACCCTAAAGCCTAACCTTGTTTATATAACACAAGGTTTACTATTTGGACTAGGGTTTCCTACATGGGCAAGGCCCAATTCGTTCCCCCTTGACCCAAATGGGTTTAGTTTAGCCCAAACTCTATAATCTCACTATTACAAAGCTAAACCCGCTAATTGTTTATCGTTAAACTAATTACAAGATACCCAAAGACCAAATCTAAGCTGTTGTCACAAACATGCACCAACAATTATTATTATATTGAAGATATAGCCTACTATAACACCAAAATAACAGACTAATTTAAGGTTGTACCTGAATTTTGGCTTCGCTTTGGCTTTTATCAAAATTCAGACATTATGAACGCACATAAATAACAGATTGTCTTGATCTTCTAAATAAATTTGGCCTCGCTTTGGCTTTGACCAAAATTTATGCATTATGAACATACATAATAGTCTGACTTATTATTCTACATGAACTTTGGCTTCGCTTTGGCTTTGACCAAAATTCATGTATTGTGAACATACGTAAATAAAAACCAACTTAATGTTCTGCCTGAACTTTTGCTTCGCTTTGGCTTTGACCAAATTTCAGGCATAATGAACGATATAAATAATAGATCGTCTTTAGTGTTCTACATGAACTCTGGCTTCGCTTTGGCTTTGACCAAAATTCATATATTATGAACACACATAAATATAGACTGTCTCAATGTTCTACATGAACTTTGGCTTCGCTTTGGCTTTGACCAAAATTCATGTATCATGATGAACATACATACACAATAAGGTAAAGCACATAAATATAACATAACACCATTGGGCCAGAAATGAAATATTTATGTAAATTATGCTAATACAGATAATTACATAAGATGGCATAACTAAAGCTTCAATGTTTAATCAAATGATATCCCGTTGGTTCAATCATCGATCATTCATTGAAGTTCGCCATTTAACTTGCATACTTAAGTTGGACCATTCACAAGTTAGTCCCATATCAGAGCAAAAATAAGTAAATAAATAAATAAGGCTTGCAAACCGATTTTGACATCTTTGCAAAACGACTTCATAATTTGCAAGATAATTTTGCCAAAATAATTAACTAATAGACGATTTCAATACTTTTCATCTATACCAAATTAAATCACCATTAATAGGTTTGTTGGTGTGTGATTGAAATAAGTCACCAGCATTTAGAATATATTGATTTAATCGATCATCAATAGATTTATAAAAAATAATGCTAATTTAGTGATTTGCTAATTATGCCTTTTTTAATATTCATGAAAACCGATTGGCATATAAATGATATGCAAAAAAATTAAATTGATTGTAAAATAAAATATCTCAATTGATTAAATCCTTTTTGCAAAACTAAATGCAATCAAAGAAATAATCCAACTGATGGATTCTTGTTGGCATGGAAATTTACGTAAAGTTAAAATTAATATACTATTAATTCACCACCAAAATGTATAAATCACTAATTAATCACATTGAATAAAGAATTGCAACAGAATATTGTGAAACCCAATAGACAAAACACAATTAAAAATATGTCACTAATTAAAATCACCATCAATTGCAATTCAAGATGATGTAAATATAGTTAAAATGACAATTCTTTGTTTTGGATTGTATGCCACTCATATAAGAGGCAATAAATTTTAGAAGATAATAATTAAAATTTATAAATAAGTAAATCATATCATTGCAAGTTAAACTCATCAATTAAAAATTAACAATCATCGTATAAAATAATCATATGGGCATAATCTAATTACCAATTACAATATGGTATTTATAATACTTACGAAGTAAAAAGCATATGGTATATGTGATTGAAAAGTAAATTTTTTTTTGAATATTTCATTTACGTGTGAATTTCATTACAGCAAACATTTCATGAATATTATTAATTCATGAGTGCAATTCATTAAACATTCACATAAGAATGCCAAAAGTTAATTGATAAATTCCGATCATTTCAAGAATAACGATTCATCTAACTTCCAATTCCATAAGATCGATAGATATGCTTTTGCAAATCACATAAATGTAAAACAGAAAATCGACAAGGTAACAGATCGATTAACATGACCAGATTGATATAATCAACATCGCTCTGATACCACATGTTGATTATATCTATAAATATGGGTCAAAATATAGAACCTAATCATGTTTATTCAATCATAACGTAAATATAGATACCAAGTTAGAGACACTTACTTGTGGGAGTGGTCATATTTGAAGACGAAGATAAGGCCATGATTCCCGTTATGGTACCTTAGATTGATGGATCACCTTAGAGAGAATTTTAGTATTTTAGTATTGGTGTTCTACATAGGAGTTTTCATCTTTATATATTCAACATTAAAGATCAATGAATCATGATCATGAATAATCATCGGTTACGAAACTCTTTACATTCTCTATTAAAGGTACCTAAATGAAAATCATAATTGCCTCTTGAACTAATCAATATTTACAATTACTACCATCAAGTAATTGTATGAGACTAGTTATGTCATATTGGTAACATTATTCAAATGATCCATTAGGCCACATTAATGGGTAATTTCTAACAAGATAACCATATCATACTCATTGACTAATTGTTGGAGATGAAAACATTGATTCCCTATTGAACATTGCGATTGCTTGTGCTGATGTGGGGAGTGATGTGAGATTGATAATCAATAACACTGACACAAAAAGCCAAAACCTCACACAAATAACCAAAACCTTTCCTGAAACTTCAAGAGAACAAACTCCATCCAACAAAGCAAAAATACCTGAACTACAAATCCATCATTAAACTTCCAGGTACAACCCCCCATAGTAGAAGCTGTGGTGGCATAGTTCTCGGTGGTTGTGCTCAACTGGTGCAGTTGGAGATGTTTGGAGTCTGTTCAGACCATGTATGGGGAAATTTGGGATGAAGGGGTGAAGGCAACAGTGGGCATGAGCGGATCAGTTGGTTAACTATTGTTAAACTCTGCTAGAGGGTATGTCGTGTAGGCTTTCATTACACATTAATGTTGATTTCTTTTTAACTTCTAATACGTGTTACTTGAACCTTGATTTCATGCTTATATTTCTAAACTGGTACCTAACTTAAAGTTTTTGCTATTTATGATAGGGGATTGTGTAATATGTTTGACTGTGTTGTGTATTGTTGACAATCGTTGAGTAACAATCGAGGACGTAACCACCAGCCAGGCCCAGTATACCTAACTAAAATATTTTCAATTTCAAAATTGTGTAGAGCATGTTATTGGTTCTAATTTTGTTCAGTCTATAATGCCTTCTTTTCTTTCCATTGGTTTTAGTTTAAATAACCTCGTAAGGTGGTTTTCATTTATTACACTCATTCAATTGTGAGTGCAGGTTAATGCATGACCTCTGGACAACCATCTAATTACAGTCACAAAGCTGGTATACATCCAGTTGCATATCCAATGCCCCATCTTGGTTGAAGAAAACCACCCAATCTTATTGAGAAAACCACCCAATCTTGGTTGAAGAGCTTAAAGTGACGTCAAAAGAATTAAAAATATAAGTTTGCCTTTTATTAATTGTTCTGACATCTTTGATAACTATGGTTACGAAATCTAATTAGTTTTACATGAATTGTGAAATTTCAGGTTTAATATAGTGAATTGGCTGATGTGTAGCAGCAGTAAGTGCAGTGAACAACTATGAAGTGGGAAATTTCTGGCGCAATGAAGTTTTAAGTTTTTAGTTGAACATCTATAAGTTATTTGTTTTGTATCTTTGATATTTAGAGTCAGGTTGACACTTATTACACATTTGTTTGATTTTTTTGAAAGACAATGGAACTTTTAATTGAACTGATTTTATATGATTTCTATGTGTTACATTCTTATTTTTAATATGGATGAATTGTAATTTAAAAAAATTATTATATATATCAATTGACATCACTGGTTTGCGCCAGTGATAGTCTTCGCTTTTTGACTTTGGTCAGTGAATTTTTATTAGTTCACATAGGGCGCCTATCAAAACAACATTGGTAAGAACGTTTTGCCCTTTGTCTGAAAAAGAGGTTCAGTATTGCCCTTCAAGGATATTGACGATGGCTACCCAAAAACGACCGGAGCAAAACACAATCTTGCCGGCGTGGAACCAATAATTACCGGAGTGCACGAACCCGGGTCAGCTAAAGAACCGGGATTTACTGATTTTTCTGGTAATCGGAATACCCTTTGAAGTCGCCGCCGCCACCGCTACGGCTAAGCACCACAGCCGGGTTTGCGTTGATGAAGCAGACGATACGAAACCAGATCCGCTCTGCTCACCGCGGCGTTTGACTGCTGGTTGTTTGAAATGGTTGTGGCGGCGAGGTGGCTACGGCGGTGTGGGCTGGGGCGATGAATGAGGAAGACAGAAGCTTGTGTTTTGGGTAAATTGTTTACCATAAATGTGATTTTTTGTGACTATTGACTCCTCGAAATTTACCTATTTTATATCCTATAGAATATTCATGTGTGTATTATGCCGTTTTTGATTAAAAATGATTTTTGTTTGTAAGTGCTGAAAGTTGAAAAATTTGTAGTATTTAACATTTATAACTCTAATTAAAGTAACGGTAACGAAAAAACCAACTCAATACCAACTGAACGTGATATCGGTATCATTTATAAAAGATCGATTAAAACACATGTTAATATCCTTTAACATATAACGACTTTGTTTTTCGTGGTCTTGGCTTTCCGTTGTTATAACGAGTGTGGGTGTTGTAATGAAACGAATCGATACCGACTAAACTCCCGCCGCGTAGCGCGGGTGAATCCATACTAGTTAAAATTAATGTACAAAACACTAGTGCTATTTAATTTGTGGTGATTTTTGTGGCAAAAATCATGTGCCACTAAAAGCCTTAAGAGTTTAGTGGCACACAAAAAAGTGTCACTAAAAGGCTTAGTGGCACTTCTTATAGTGGCACTTTTTTTGTGTGCCGCTCATTCCTAAAAGGGTCTTTAGTGGCATTTCTTTGGTTTTTTGTGGCATTTTTTGCATGCCACTAGTTGACACTGTTTTTGTAGTCGTAAGTCAAGCGGTCTAAACAACCGCTTAGACTTTCGAACTAGACCCGTTTGGTCGATCATTAGGATCCGACCAAACATGTTTAGTGACCATAGTTATATAGGGAATAACCTTCCGAGGTTATACCTTATGGTCACTTCGTTTAAGTAGTTGTACGATAGGTAGTTTATATGCCTTAGGTAAATGACCAAAATGCCCTTTTTACGCATAAATTCATTTTAAGCATATGTAACCTAAATTTTCACATCTAAACTGATTAGGTAACATTATTAGACATGTTAAGGCATATAATACTTGTCATAGGACTAGTTAGGCGTTCCGAACACGTTCTACGCGAACGACGCGTTAAAGTAGCGTAAGCTACCTAAACGGGTCATAATGGGTCATAAGCACTTAGGTTAGGTTTCGTTTTAGTATGTAGGCTTTATTAAACCATATCATATGAGTCCTCACACTCATTTGGTTTACAAGACCTCATCCTATCCGATCTTCCGATTTAGGTTCGGTCTATTTACATAGTTACCTATATTAGGTGCCGTTTGATTCCGTGATCCCTCTAGCGTTGCTTGGTTGTTATTCAAGACTTCTAAGCATTCTCAAGTGAGTACATAGTCCCCTCTTTTACTGTTTTCAAATGTTTTGGGGTGAAGCATGTGTACCTAATTGTTATGTTCATGATTTCAAAAGTATAATTGATTATATATATTAGTACTTATCTTTTGATAAACTGAATGATTATTTATGGTTTAAACTCTAATTTTTCCAAAGATTATAAAATTAAATTGTTGGATAGTACTTATTTTATGTTCAATAGATTAGTTGGTAGTATGACATCGCGCTATAGGATTTGACACTCCATTCCAGTTGTTATGGAATGTCAAAAACCAATATTTTATCCAAATAGGGATTGCCTTTGTGGTATTTCTATAGTCTCAAAGGTGTATTTTGATGCACTAGGTCTGAATGAATTGCAAATCCCATTATTTTTGTATATTTAGTTATACTCCCAAAAGTATAGTTTGATATGCTCTCATATGTGATATTGTACAAAACCAACATATATTTTGTTAATTACCAAAACATAGTTTAATATTTTATTCATAAAACCAAAGAATATTTTGATATGTTAGTTATAAAACCAAAACATAGTTTAATATGTTATTCATAAAACCAAAACATATTTTGATATGTTAGTTATAAAAGCAAAACATAGTTTAATATGTTATTTATAAAACCAAAGCATAGTTTAATATGTTATTAATAAAACCAAAGTATACTTTTGATATACTACTGAAAACTGTTATTTTGACGACTAAATTTATATTTAATATACTATCCGTTTGACTATTTTGGAACTGAAATATATTTTAATATATTACTTATTCGACTTTCTTAAAATCAAAGTATATTTTTATATATACTACGAACCTTTTTATCAAAATATTGTTTTTCAATATATATATATATATATATATATATAATGTAAGTATCTATAGAAAACCCACTTTAATTTAGAAAACCCGGGAAACTCAAAGCTCCCGATGTTTTTTTTTCTTGAAAAAATTTACACATGTTATATACATGTTTTTAAGGGTTTTGGGCAAAAAAAATCAAAAAAGCGCCGAGTAGATATTTTTTTAAAAAAATAAACAAGTTTTGGTGTAACACATGTTACAAATATGTCAGATGAATGTAACATGTGTTACACCAAAACTTGTTTATTTTTTTAAAAAATATCTACTCGGCGCTTTTTTGATTTTTTTTGCCCAAAACCCTTAAAAACATGTATATAACATGTGTAAATTTTTTCAAGAAAAAAAAACATCGGGAGCTTTGAGTTTCCCGGGTTTTCTAAATTAAAGTGGGTTTTCTATACATCCTTCCCCTATATATATATATATATGTATATATATATATGTATATATATATATATATATAAACTCATTTTTAGTTAATCATTTATTTATACATCTTTCTTTTATATCATCTGTTTTCTTATCACTTATTATATGATTTACAAAAGAAAACATTTTAAAAAGCTCATGGCTATTTTTGATAAAACATTCTTTTAAACTTACTAGTCATGAAGCCTATTTTCAATAAAACGTATGTATCTCACAGGCATTTTTATGCTGACGTACCTATTTTTACACATGTTTCAGGTACTGCTTTGTGATGATTGTTGATACATGCTACACTTAGGATGGACTCGTGCCTTAGCGACTTTAAACTTGAAAGATAATACTTGTATTTATCTGATTTGTGATTAAAAATGAGTTCAATAATTCAATAAAATGAAACTATTTAATCCATGGTTGTGAAACAATGATTCTGTTACAACACTCCCCGACGTTTCCGCCATGTTTTGTTGTTTTACGTGGTCGGGGTGTGACAGAAAAGTTGGTATCAGAGCCAATGGTTATAGGGAATTACTTTATTAGTAATGCTTTGACCTAGACTATAACCTTCCTAGGACCCTAACGCAAGTTATCTTGTGTTTAGTTTTAAAACAATACCGTCGCCTGTCTTTAGGTGATAACCACAATAAGAACACAAATTTTGATTTCGTTTTGAAAACTAATTATCTGTTCTAGGAAGATTGATTACTAGGTTTTGAACCTTCTAACTTTTCAAAATCCCGTCAAAGTTTGGTCTAAATAATGTGAACACGTGCAAACTTGAAGGGTGGGTGCATGTACCCTAAGCTTTCTGTCTAAGGCTAGAGTGTTCGTAAAATTCGCAGTATCGGACCAGTCACTCTTACCTGGGAACTCTTAGGGTGAGTGTCCACTTATAGGCGAGCATGTCTTCGCGATACAATGTTTTTGACCCATTTACTTTGATACATTAGTTTGTTGCTTTATAGTAACAAACAAAGGACCACCATCTTTGCTTTTGTCGATTTTGTTTCATCTCATTCTTTTCATCTAATCATCTCACTCGTTTTCCTTCATGTTTCCTGTAGATCCCAAAATCAATCCGGATCACAGTGGTTGGTTGTTTTAACCCAAAACACCTATTGATTAAGTGTTTGAGCTATGAAAAGTCAAGAATGATCAAAGATGAAGGTGAAGCTAATGGATTAATGAATACAACAAGTGTTGTATTGAATCCAAACAATGAAATAAATCAATAGAACACCTTGGATATCAGATTTGAGCACAAGATCAATGATAGAATGTAAACAACACCAATATTCATTCAAGAGCCAAAAGCTTGAGTTGGTTACAATACAAGGGATATATATAGTGTTCCTGACTAGCCAGCAAATTTATAAATTTGCTGGAATCTTATCTACACTAGATCAGGAATGCTACTTCTATAGAATTACAAAATAAGCCCTTATACTATCAAAATAGCTACAAACCATAATTAAAACTAATCCAACACAAGTATCAACGATCTCACAAGTTCCAACAATATCCCTCCTAGATCGTTGCATACTTGTCTTTTCATTCTTCAGTTGTTTCCGCTGGATTCTCTGTAGCTGGCATTTCAGGCTCTGTGGGATTTTTTTCGTTCGTTGTCGTTTCTGGTGGTGCCTCGGTTTCGATTGACGCAGTCTGAGTTTCTTGAGTAGTTGCAGCTTCACTAATTGGTTGATCCTCCATAGTGGCCTCATATGTGGATGAGGCCGAAGGTGGTGATGTTGTGGTGGGTTCAATTGTTGAAGCAGATGTCTTTTCTTTCTTACGTTCATGCCTCTTTTTCTTTCTTGCTTCCTTTTTCTTTTCTTCTGTTTCTTTTCGTTTCTCAATCTTGTCTACCAGATCCAGCATTTCCCTCTTTAACCTCCAGGCTCTTTCTACCGCTCTCTGAAATAGCATAGCCTCCTCAAGATTTGCATTTCCAGCTCCCACGTTTATGCAGCTTGCATTCAACACTGTCAGATCGGAGAGCCCAAACATAAACACATCCATAGGATCCAGGATTCGAATATCCACATTTTCGTTGGATCTTATCACAGCTTCGCCAGTCCTGCTATCATAAAACCATTTCTTGAAATCTTTGAGAGCGACATGAATTTCTTTAGGAAGCTTGATCCTCGTGACAACTTTAGTAGGGTTGATCACCCACGTCACCTTTCATTTTCCTGTTACTGGATCTATGGTTGTCTTTGACACCCTTCGTCTTGGACGCTGTGGGCGATGATTAGGGAAGCCTTTGTTGCATTCTTTCGCGATTAGCCCTTCAATATCTCTGCCAATGCCTCTTTCTTCTAGATTTAGAAGATTCAGACGGCCCAGCTCACGCAAATCCCATATGGGAAGTGTAAAGAGATCAAACCCAGTCTGAAAGTACTGAATCACGCCACCACGTCTTTTAACCACAAACATTCCTCTCAGGTTATCGTACATCCAGCTAATGATCTTTTCAGTAGCTTCACTCTTTTCAACAGTTATCACCAGATAAAAATCAGGGAGTCTTGCTCTTTCTTTCTTGAACCATTCTGGATGCTGAGGAGAGAAGGGTTTTCCGTTTTCTTGCTCATAAAGCACTTCCTCTTCCAGACCCCATTCGATGAATCTAGCTGGCATATCATCTCGGTCAACTTCCTCTTCATCACTTTCATCTCCTTCGGTTACCTTCTCGACCGATTCCAGACGCCTTTTCTTAGCCTCAGCCATCTTTTTTCTTTTCTAGCAGTTTCTTCTTCTATGAAAGCGTCAAAGTCGAAGATTTCATTGAAAGAGAACATGGGCTTTACCTTCATCTACTCGCACATATTTCTCATCATTCGGTACATTTTCTCTAACCCCATCTGCTGGAATCTGATAAACTTTGATTGCTTAGCCATGTAGGCGTTCATCTCTTTATTTTTCTTACGCTGATCCTAAATCTTCTCTCTCAAAAGATTTCTGTCGTTTACTTGGTTTTTGAGAAGACAGAATTCCTTGGCAACAGATGGACCGGTATCTTTGATCAGTTTATCGTAGAGCTCTTGAAAGGGACGAACCCGTTGTGGAGGGACCAATGGCTTTGAAAACCTGGTCGGCTTCACGGGAGATACTTTGGAAGAATCCTTGCTTGCTGAGGCTTCATCAGGATCAACAATCAAAGCATCAACAAAGTCATTTAGTGACTGAACCTCTTCTATAACAACCTCTGGTCTTTCGGACGCTGACATCTCTTTTCTCTTAAGTTTCTTCTCCCTCTTTTCTTTCTCCTGCAGGCCATGAATTTCTTTTAGATCTCTGATATGTTGACGTTGTTCTTTAGATTCGGCTGCTCTGAAGCTTGCACTCATGAATCTTCCAGTACTTTCAGATGCCTATTTCTTCTTAGGTGGCTCATCTTCAGCAGCTTGTTTTTCTTTCCTTTTTCCCTTAGAGCGCTCTTCCTTTGCAGATGCCTCAGCTTGCACTTGACCAGCTCTTTGTTGTTTTTCTTGAATTGCCTCCTTGTACTTTCTATATGCCTCCTTTACTAATGGCAATCTTTCAGCTGCATACATCCAGTCATGTAACAACACCCATTCATTTGTCTTGGTTTCTGTGTACTGGCGACTAGTAGGAATGTGAAATTTGTAAAGATCTCCATCGTTTGGAGGATCCTTGTATTGGTCATTGATTACCATTTGAATGAACCTTGGATACATCACCCAGGTCGACCCACTAACATTTTCCAGCATATAGTTGAAGATTAAACCAGAGATGTTGAACTTTTGTTTCGTACACAGATTTAGCATAGCTGCCGACCATTCCAAATTCAATCCGTCAAACCCACCTTTGCGATGAACTAAACTCATAGCAAATACATGAACGATGAACCTCCAGTCCCTTGTGAGTCCACCCCTTTTTATCTCCTTCTTTTGCTGAAAGTCTCCTACATACCCCATCCCCCGAAATCCATCCAAGATATCATCCTTTTTCAGGGAAATTGGATCTTTTGTGTTGTCTTGCAGTTTTAAGACTTTGTGAATCCTCTCTTCAGTTACTTCTATTCATTTTCTGCGTACGGTTGACGACATCCCTCTGGCATTATTGATGGTTTCAGGCTTTGCATTTTCCCAGAATTCTCGAACATGGGTTCTGTACACTTTAACGGCAGTCTCAACCGCGTATCCGATTCTGCTTGATCAAACCCATCTAGCTGCATCCTCGAATTCCTGTGGGACCTGCTCCAGATTGATGCTTTGATTATGTTTTAATGTTTTATCCCATTCAACGTTCTTCACCATCTTGCTTTTGACACGAACAACGAGGCAAGTTAGAAAGAACTTTTAGGAAATAAATATGTACAAGAAAAATTATAAACAAATAGTATTTACAATAATTACTGTGAAAAATATATTACAAGATAGGTTAAAAGAATTAAAGAAATTAGTTAAAAAAATTGATTTTGTGCATAAATTCGCTGTTGGGTCAAAGATTGTCTCCGCCGGATCTTATGATCGAGATGTGGAGTATTCATCGGTAATAATGATTGTCCATCGTCGCTGATGAACCGGTCTCTTTTCATCGCTGAGTTCGCTTGACAAGCTGGCCTTTTGTCTTCGCTGAGTTCGCCAGTGGCCCGGAAGTCTTAATCGTCAGTGGCCTTTTGCAACTTTGCAGTCGTTCATGTTGTACTTCGTGAGAATATTCCGAATGTACTTGGCCTGATGAATGAGAATCCCATCCTCCCTTTGCTTCACTTCTAGCCCTAAGAAGAAATTCAGCTCTCCCATCATGCTCATTTCAAATTTTGCCTTCATGACGGTCTCGAATTCTCTGCACAACGCCTCGTTAGTTGACCCGAAGATGATATCGTCGACGTAGATTTGAACCAGCATTACATCCTCCCGGATCTTCTTGGTGAAGAGAGTCATGTCGATCTTTCCTCTGGTGTACCCACATTCTAACAGGTAAGTTGACAAAGTCTCGTACTAAGCACGTGGAGCTTGGTGAAGACCATAGAGCGCTTTGTCCAACTTGAAATAGCGACCTGGAAAATGAGGATCTTCGAACCCTGGAGGCTGACATACGTAGACCTCTTCCTTTACTTGCCCATAAAGAAAAGCACTCTTTACATCCATTTGGAAAACTTTGAAATTTCTGTATGATGCATATGCCAGGAATATAGGAATATTCTGATTGCTTCCAGTCGTGCAACCGGAGCAAATACTTCCTCGTAGTCAATCCCTTCTTCTTGACGAAAACCTTGCACTACCAATCTGGCCTTGTTCTTGATTACCACTCCACGATCATCCATCCTGTTACGGAATACCCATTTAGTACCAATTGGAAACTTTCCTTCAGGTAAATCTACTAATTCCCAAACTTTAAGCTTTCGAAATTGAGATAGCTCTTCCTGCATGGCCTGGACCCAACTGGAGTCTTGAATAGCATCTTGGATGTCTCGTGGAACGGATTGCGAAAGAAAAGCTACAAAAAGACCTTTGTTGATGCTTGACGACTACCCACGTGTACGCACTCCTTCTTCGAATGCGCCTATGACATTTTCAAGAGGATGATTTCGATTTGTCTTGAATCCGGCATTTGTCAGAGACTCAATCTGTTGCGGAAGGTTGGTGAAGTGTTCGTCCACGTAAATCATTGGTGGATCATCTTCTTGAGTTGGTTCATCCACATTCGCATGTGAGGAAGAAGCACCGTTTTCTTGGGTGTTCTCATGTGACGTGTCACAAGTTGCTTCATTCACAGCAAGAATTGGGTCAGCGGTTGATGGAGATAGACGGGTGGTAAACGGTGTTAAGCCAATGTCTGATGAGTCAAACAGTGGTTCCACTTGAGTGTCTTCAACGGGTCTGTTTCTAGAGCAACTTCCAGAATTTCAAAGGTGTTAAAGATCACACCCACATCATAGAAACAATTAGGAGTACTTCCGGTGTTGGTATAGTTTCCTTCTTGAAAGTCAACATAGTATGATTCAATCACCATTTTCGTTCTTTTGTTGTAAACACGGTAGGCCTTCTGTGTGGATGAATACCCCATGAAGTAGCAGATATCACCCACTGCTTCAAATTTGATGAGATTTTCTGAGTGTTTAGAAGGGTGCACGAACAGCCAAATGGTCTGAAGAAGTCAATGAGCGACTTTCTTTTGAAGAGAAGTTCATATGCGGTCTTTCCATGTGGTTTTACAATGAGTACTCTGTTTAGAACGTAGCATGCCGTATTTACTGCTTCTGCCCAGAAGATGATAGGAAGCTTTGAATCCACCAGCATGGTTCGTGTAGCTTCGATGAACGTTCTATTCTTGCGTTCAGCGACTCCATTTTGTTGGGGAGTTCTGGCCGCACTGTATTGGAGATGAATTCCCTTTTCTGCACAGAAGGATATGAAGGTCTGATTTTTGAACTCGGACCAATTGTCACTTCTGATCGACTTTACTTTTAGTTTGGTCACGTTTTCAATCAGCGAGATGAACGATTTGAGAACTTCAGCTGTCTCGCTTTTTGCTTCAAGAAAATAGACCCATGAAAACCGAGAGAAGTCATCTGTAATCACCAAACATTAGGAACTTTTAGCAAGACTTTTAACACTAATTGGACCAAAAAGATCCATATGCATCAACTGAAGAGGTGTAGTAATCGTATTTACTGCTTTGGACTTGTGTGATTTCTTAGGTTGCTTTCCCTGGGCGCATGCAATACATTTTTCAGAAAATGGAAATTCTTTAATCGGAAGACCTCTAACTAAGTTTAACTTATAGAGTTTGTTCATATTTTTGAAATTAACATGCCCCAATCGCCTGTGCCAAAGCAGTGATTCCGACTCTGAAGCCTTAGAGATCAAGCAGGTCAAGTTGTCATTTGTCTTGGAGCAGTGAGCATGATCATTTCTGCAGGAACGACATATCCGGGCTTGAGGAACAAGCATTCCATGTCATTAAAAAGCACCGATATTCCTTTATCACAGACTTATGAGACACTCATGAGATTGTAGCACAACTCTAGAACATAGTTGACATTTTCCAACGTGAGAGCTTCAGACACTACATCTCCTACTCCAACGATCTTCCCTCCTTTCTCATCTCTAGCGAAAGACACGAAATCACCATCAATGAAGCGAAAGTTCTTCAGAAGTTCCTTTAATCCAGTCATGTGCCTGGAACATCCGCTGTCGACATGCCAGATGTACTCCATGAGCATACGAAGCCATTTCTGGAGTTTATTCTGATATACAGAAATATACACAAATTAGTTTGATTTGGGAACCCAGATTTCCTTCATTTTGAATCTATCGTGGTTTTGACCCACGTTGACCTCCTTTTGTTTCCAAAAGTGGGCTGTTGACTCAACCAGATCTTTAATAGATTTCTTAAGATAATTTAGTTGATATCTGACGTTTGTAAGAAAATCATGTTCTGGTTTAGAAAACTTCTTGGTTTTACAATGTTTCGCTGTATGTCCTAAGTGACCACAGCGAAATCATCTTTTATGTCTGGGTCTTTTGGTGTTAGAAGATGATGTATGTGATGAGAGTCTTGAGCTTTCTGCTTTCTTCATTTTCTTGTCCACTTTGCTTTCATCTTCTGTGTATTCTTCATCACTGTCTGAATCGGATGAACTTTCAGACGTGTTGTCCTCGCCTGAGCTTTGCTCTGCACTTTCTTCGTAACGTGACTCATTGTAGCTTTGATCTTGGTTTGAACTTTCTGAGTCTTGGTCTTCGATGGTTTCAGCAGTTGAACATTTGAAGCTCTCATCATTTGTGGTTTAATCTTCACTTGAGGATTGCTAGGTTTCATCACTAGGAAATTCGAGACTTTCACCACTTGTTGTTTGATCTTCACTTGAACTTTCTGATCTTTGCTCGTCTTCTGAGGCAGTGATGCTTGAGTCTTCATTTCCATGATCTTCAGTGACACTCTTATCTGGCTCCGTCATACCTGTTCTAGAAGGAATAAATTCTGGAATTTCCTTTGTGAGGAATTTTCCAAAACTATTCTTTTTCAATTTTGGCACAAATACAGGAGATTCACAAACAACTTTATCATCACAAAACGCATAATTTAAATCATGACATTCAGACGCAGAATGTTCACGATCAATAGTCTCAAATGTAGGCACATGGCCCTTACAGTCATTCAGAGATTTAAATTTAGCCACACGGCCATTACAGTCATCCATCCTACTTAAGTTATTACATTCATCCTTAATATCGTCTCTGTTGATGCAAGGAATGTCTGTTGACTTCGTCTGCATTACATCTTAGGTCAAGATAGGTCAACGTAGGATCTAGAATGTCAAAATTAGATTATAAGTTGTTAGGTTCATTTATATGTACATGTTAGATGGAGGTCCGCTCATAGGGTCTTAATCAGGTTCGTTTATATGGTAATCAGGTAGATCCGCTTATATGTCAAGTTGACAGATCCGCTCTTATGGCAGTGCATATGAGCGAACCTACTCACACTATAAATACCTGATATGTTGTTCATTAGAGCGGACTTGTATGTTAGCTTGTGGAACGAAACTCTGTCTAATTCAATTCAGAAAGCAATAAAAACAAAGGAAATGGAAAGGAAAAGTTGTGTTACTTCACATATACTGATTCCGCCTTTTATATGTGAAGATGAACTATCTCAACTGACTGTTTAGGGTCGAAACACGGTCCAACAAGTGGTATCAGAGCTCAGGACGAGGAGTTCATACTACTACAGCTTGAATCTGCAGAAATCTCTCATTTCTACTCACTTTCTCTCATACTTTTTCTGTTTGAATTGGTTCCTACGGTTGAAATTGTCTGATTTTTGAGTATATTGTGAGAAACATACAATTAACAAACCCTAGAAAGTTTCATGTTAAAATTCGACTTAAAATTGGGTACTGAGGTTCGCTTTTACGAACTTCGAGAGATCCGCTTGTAACACATTAGATTCGCTCATAAATAACCTGTTAGATCCGCTCATCAGACACTTTCGCTCGAAATTACCAAGGTAGATCCGCTCGAACGGACTTAATCTGGTCCGCTCGAACAAACAATATCTGGTCCGCTCATTCGGACATAACTGGTTCGCTCATCTGAACAATACTTGGTTCGCTCAAGTGGTCCGCTTATTTGGACTTTTGCTTATTTGGACTTTCGCTCATACGGACATAATTTGGTTCGCTTGTCCGGATATTACAGTTCCGCTTACTTGTCACTTACACTGATAGATCCGCTTTTCTATCATATTTTTCAAAAATTTCAAAAACTTTTCTAAGTGTTTGCTGATTTTGCAGGTACGTTCATGATGGATGATATTTTCTTGAACCCGTTCAGTGACATGTACGCATTCACGGGAAATTCCGGAAACAATGATACATCTTCAAGCAATACGAATGAGAATCCACCAAAAGAAAAGAAAAAGGAAGCTTGGGAGTCTGAAAGTGCATTCGGAACATTCAATAAACCTCCGAAGCTGATGGCTATAGAAGATTATAGTAGGTGGTCAAGAAAATTCGAAGATTGGCTGATGGCATTTGCATTTCCCAGCTGGAAAAGTTTGAAGAACGGTTATGCCAATGGAAACAAAAATGGTGAAGCGTTAACATCGGCTGAAGAGATTGATGCATTCGTAGCTGAACAAAAATGTGTAGCTTTGTTGTTCCAATCTGTCCGAGAAGACATTATTTCCTTGATTGATTATTCAAATGCAAAAGATCTGTGGAACAAACTTAGGGCAAAATGTTTAGGAAGCGAGGAAATAGTGAAAAACAAATGAAAGCTTCTTAGGAAAGAATTTGATCTTTTTGGATGTCTGAAAAACGAGTCGGTTAGTAAAATGATAGAATGTTTTGGTCATCTAAAGCTGGAATTAGCACGACATGATATCACATATCCTGAGGATGTGCTTATTGACAAATTGTTCGATTCGTTACCGGATGAGATGGATTGGAGATACTACGCGCTGATGTTGAAGAATACCATCAAGGCACCAGAAAAGCTGACGTTAGATTTGTTGATTGAAAAACTCGAAAGTCAATCACTCTTCTTATCAACAAAATCTGGATCTATACTATCCGAAAAGCATGATGCCGAAAGCTACTTCTCCCAACACTGCATTTTCAGCTGAGAATGTTTCTTCAGCAAGCAAAGAAAGTCAAAGCAGTCCAAGCAGTAGAAGTCACAGTGGTTATCACAGTGGATCTTCATCTTCTGCAAATCGTTCTGACGCAAAATTTTCATGCAACATTGCAATAGATTTGAAGAATGCACAAAATTTTGATGAGGAGTCCGCTAAGCAACAGATGGTTTTCTTGGCGTCTGTATTGGAATCATATGAAGGGTTGGTGGCTGGTAAAATCGGGAATACAAATCTGACGAAGGAAGATTATGACCAGATAGATCCCGAAGAAATGGAGCGGATCGATATTCGTTGGGCGATGGCAAGTGCTGTTCGACGAGCACAACGCTTCATGGAAATTACCGGGAGGAAGACGATCGGTGGTCCGTCTACAAAGTTGGGGTTCGATAAGTCCAAGGTGACATGCTTCAAGTGTAAGTAGAAAGGTCATTTCAAACGTGAATGCAGAAATGCTTATGATGATGAGTCGGAAAATCCTTTCAGAGATGATTATTACAAGAAGGCGATTTATCATCAGAATAAATCTGAGCCGCCTAGATTGAAGCAGGCTGAAGATAATGGAGACAAATCGAGGGCTCTTGCAGTGATTTATGATGATGAGGGGTACGATTGGAGTAAAGATGTTTTACCGGAAGAAGATGCGGTTGGTTACGCATTCATGGCGAAAGATGAACCTATTCCGTGGAAAGATGATCGTACTGAAGAGCAAAAGTATAGCTATCGGAAAATGATTGCTGAAAACAGAATCATCAGAATTTCTCGTATCTATCTGGAAGCTAGAAGAGCGAGAAGATGGGATCCAGACAGGGAGTGTTATCTTGATGAGTATGGAAATATTGCGATTGATGACAAAACGCTTGATCTGGAAGCCATCATCAAGGAGATAAAAGAAGATGATGAGTATTGGCAACACAAATGGTGGGGAACTCCAACCGAGAAAATGATAGAAGAAGAGAAAGAGAAAGAAGAGAAAGAGAAAAAGGAGAGAGAAGAGATCGAGAAAGCAAAGCAGATTGATACCGGCATTATCGATACAACACAGGAGTTGACGACAGAGAACCTGGGAAAAATGGCTGACAAAGTGCTAGCTACTAAAGCACTTGAGGTAGACTCTAACTCCGTGTCTGAGTCAAAAGGCTAGGTTAGTCCAAACTCGTCAACAAATGTGTCAGGTAAAAAGATCGAAGGAAATGCTGATTGCAAAAATTGCAACAAAGAGTGCAAATTTTGTAACACATTCACGTATCTCAACGGTGAGAAAGTTAAAGATCTGACAGCTAAGGTCATAAGCGTTGAGAATCAGATTCTTGCACGTGACAAAACAGTTAAAGCTTCAACTGAACGGATTAAAGAATTGACTGCTCAAATTGAAACTGGTAAAATTGAACATGAAAAAGTTAAACATGAAAATGAAAAGTTAATTCTTGAAAACCGTCAGATTTCTGAAAAGTTTGAAAAACTTAAAAGCACAGCGAAAGATAGTGATGATCGAAATGGTAAAACTTTTAAAGAAAACGAACATCTAAAAGCTGTGTTAAGAGTCAAAGAAGAATCAATCAATAAACAACTAGATGAAATCGCTAAATTGAAACTTAAAGTTTAAGAGGCTGAAATTGAAAACGAGCGAATCCAGTTGAAGCTTAACAGCTATAGCTCCGCAAGCTTTGTGTTGCAGCACATTGTTCCCAAACCCATAGGGAAAAACAAAGCTGGCGAAGATGTCTATTTTGATGGAACCGGGGTGGGTTTTCACAAAGTTCCACCGCCGATTTTGGATAACTACACGAAAAAGCAATCTGTTTTGGTTGAATTTGAGGAAGAAAGTGAAGTTAAACTTCTGGAGAACATTGATGTCACGTTCACGTCTTCCAATGAAGATAGTGTCCAAAATGATATTGTAAAAGGTGTTGTTGAAAATGTGTTAAAAACAGAAAGTGACACTACTGAGGAAGATGGGTGTTTCTTGGACAAATACATTCCGAAACAAAAGTCCAAGAACAACTTAAATGAAGAATCAAATCTTGTCATGTATAAGATGTTGGGTTCGGATAAGTTTTTTTCGGATTCAGAGTTTCCGATTGAGAATGTAAACATGAACAAATTGACAAATGTTTTCAAACTGGTCGAAGTTGAGTTGTCAGCAGTGAATAATCCGAGTCAAAAGAAAAGTAAAATGAAGTTTGAGAAAGAAAAGATTTACAACAAGAAATCTGTTAATCCACCGCGTTTTTACAATAACAACAGAAACAACTGGTCGGGTGGTTATCAGGAGGGTAAATCATATCAGAAAAGAAATGTTCCAAACAAAAGGTTTGTTGAGAAGAACAAGTTTGTGAATAGTTCAAGTTCACTTGCTGATGTAGAGAAAGAAATTTTTTCAAAGTCAAACAAAGAGTTCTTTGAGAAAAGAGCTTCACAGGCTCAGTCTGAAGGCATGAGTCGGGTAGTTGATACTCGCACTTGTTTTAGATGTGATCAGGTTGGTCACATTGCACGAAAGTGTACATATGTGAAGCCTAAGACTGAAGCTGTGAAGATTCAACAGAAGAAGATTGATGTGAAGGGTAAAGCACCGATGGTTGTTGAGAAAGGGGTTGTTGAGAAGAAGAATGTTAAAATTGACAACTTCAAAGTGAAAAATGAACCCGTAAAGAAGTCGGTAACTAAAAATGACACATTTTACAAACGGGTTGCATTAACTCAACAGGTGTGGAAACCTAAAATTGAACCAAAAATTTCAAATCCTGTAAAAAAGGTGGAGGATTTAGTTCCTGTTGATTATGATGCAGATTTTCCACCTTTGAAAGCAGAAAATTTCAAAATTCAAATTGCGAGAGTCAAGGTTACACCTAAGGCTGATGACGCCTGGGTGGACACCATGTTTGACTAAAACAGTTTGGATTTGCTGGAGCTTCCTGGATTGCGAAGCATGAATCGGCATCTTTCTTAAAGTTGTTTAAGTGATGATTTGTTATGTGAAGGATCTTCCAAAACTTGTATCCAGATGGATCATGGATAGTGGAGCTTCGAGACATATGACAGGGAAGACCGCGTTGTTATATGATGTGAGGAACATTAACGGTGGTTACGTGGGTTTTGCGGGTAATCAAGGTGGAAAGATTATAGGTGAAGGAACGTTATCCAACGGAATCGTAACGTTTGAGAGAGTTAACTACATTGCTGAGCTGGAGAACAACCTGCTGAGTATCTCCCAGATCTGTGACAGGATGTATACTACTCACTTCACTGACAAAGAATGTTTGATCTTGAAACCTGGATTTGTGATACCTGAGGAATGGATCATCATGAGGGCACCAAGGGTCAATGATCTGTACGTGTTGGACATGAGCGTAGCTACTACAACCACGGGTCAGGCTCATTGTTTTGTGTCCAGAGCAACTGAGAAAGAATCAAGATTGTGGCACCGAAAGATGGGGCATATACATCTTAGAAAAATGAATCATTTGGTGCATAATGATTTGGTCACAGGAGTTCATGTCAAAGGTTTTCATCTGGAAGGGGAGTGCATAAGTTGTGTCAAAGGCAAACAGAAGAAAAAGTCACACTCTACAAAGCAAGTCAATTCAGTTTCAAGACCATTGGAAAGACTTCACATGGATTTGTTTGGTCCGGTGAATGTCAAGAGTATTACAGGAGATTATTACTGTTTGGTCGTAACTGATGATTATTCCATATTTTCGTGGGTTTCATTCTTGAAATCGAAAGACGAAATGTTTGACAGTTTGATGGCATTGTTTAAAAGGATTGAGAATCTGTACCAGAGGTCTATCAGTAGAATTCGAAGTGATAATGGTACTGAATTCTAAAACAGTAAGATGGAAGAATTTTGTGATGAAAGAGGTATACTGCATGAGTTCAGTGCTCCGTACACTCCACAATAGAATGGAGTAGCAGAACGCAAAAACCGGACGCTAATCGAGACAGCCAGAACGATGCTTCCAGACTCTAAGTTACCAATTAATTTCTAGGCTGAAGTTGTTTCTGCTGCATGCTATACTCTCAACAGGGTTCTTACTGTCAAGAAGTTCAACAAGACGTGTTTTGAGCTAATCAATAACCGCAAGCCGAATTTGAAGTATCTAGAACCGTTCGGGTCACCCTATACAGTTATAGAGCCTCATGGAAAGTTTGGTCCGAAGAGCATTGAGGGAATATTTGTTGGTTATGCCAATCCAATGTTACGTGTCTTCATTCCAAGTGAGAAGCGGATTATTGAAGCTGCAAATATTGAATGTCAAGGTTACACTATGCCGCCACAGAATCCTGGTGATTCATGGCGTTATCATTATGACAAACTTTGGGATTCGTTTGACATGAGAGAAGAATCAGAGGAAGATGAAGATTTCTTTGATGAGCTGGATATTTTGCGAGAGTATGAGTCGCAGCTAAGGTTCCCAGCGGAGTATTCTAGAAGATCTCGGGAAACTTCAAATGATGATGAAGCAGGTCCTAGTAATGCTGGTGAACATGATGATGAAATTGCTCCTGGTAATCAGTCGGCAGTGAATGATGATCAAGAAGCTGAAAAGATGCCAGTACTTGACCATGGTGATTCAGATTCTGAGGAGGAGCAGATCCAGATATCAAGTCAAACAAACCAAGTTAGTGAACAAGATGCAGATCAGAATGTTACTAATCTGGAGGGAAATGTAGATGTTCCAAGCGAAGTGATGCCGCGAAGTCTTTCATATCATCCAGAGGAGTTGATCATAGGAGAATTGCAATCGGGCGTTCGTACGAGATGTCAAATTGACCAGGGCCTTACATGGTTTTATTCTACAGTAGCACCTTTACAAACTGAATTTTCATTAAGTTGTTTTATCTCGCAGATTGAACCGAGAACTTACAAAGAGGCGCTTACTGAAGACTCTTGGGTCATAGCAATGCAAGAAGAGTTAAGTCAGTTTGAAAAGTTGGGAGTGTGGAAGTTAGTGGATTTGCCGGAGGGTCAAAGGAAAATCAATACAAAATGGGTTTTCAAATGTAAGAGGGACGACAGAGGAGTGGTTGTTAGGAATAAAGCTCGACTTGTTGTTCAGGGCTTTAGTCAACAGGAGGGGATTGATTTTACAGAAGTCTATGCTCCTGTCGCACGACTAGAGGCAATCAGAATTTTCCTAGCATTTGCGTCTTGGAAGAAGTTCAAAGTATATCAGTTGGATGTAAAGTTACCGTTTCTTTATGGGAAGGTTAAAGAGGAGGTTTGTGTTGGTCAGCCGCCTGGCTTTACTGACCCAATCCACAAGAACAAAGTTTATTTGCTGGACAAAGCGCTGTATGGTCTACATCAGGCACCGAGAGCCTGGTACGAGACTTTGTCTCAACATCTACTTGCTAACCAGTTTATACGTGGAAAAGTAGATGCCACTCTCTTCACTAAAGTCGTTGATGGTCATCTTCTGATAGTACAAATTTATGTAGACGATATAATTTTTGGGTCAACGAATGAGAAATTGTGCAAAGATTTCGAACAGGTGATGAAGCAAAAATTTCGAAATGTCATCAATGGGGGAGATGAAATTCTTTCTGGGTTTACAAGTTGAACAACTACCTGAGGGAATTTTCATTCACCAGACGAAGTACGTTCATGATATTTTGGAGAAATTCGGAATGTCAAGTTCTACTCCAGCTGCTACCCCACTTGCGACTAATCATGGGATTCACCCAGATCTCACTGGAGACAGGGCTGATGAAACGTTCTACCGTTCCATGATAGGTTCTTTGATGTATATAACTGCTTCACGTCCTGATATCATGTACCCAACGTGTCTCGCAGCAAGATTTCAGTCTAACCCGAGAGCATCGCACATGATTATTGTCGAAAGGATATTACGTTACCTGAAAGGTACTTCATCATTGGGGTTATGGTATCCTAGGAAAGGAGATTTTACGCTCGAAGGATATTCCGATTCGGATTTCGGATGCTGCAAAGTCAACGCGAAATCAACAACTGCAGGATGCCAGTTCTTTGGTCCTAGATTGGTTACCTGGCAGTGTAAGAAACAAACGTCTGTGGCGTTATCTACATGTGAAGCGGAGATGTTTCTGCTAGCAGTTGCTGCTCTCAGATCCTGTGGATACAGCAACAGATGCGCGACTACGGTTTGCAGTTTCTTAACACACCTCTGTTTGTTGATAATGAGGCTGCAATTAACATTACTAAAAATCCAGTACATCACGCTAAAACTAAACACATAGAGATTCGTCATCACTTTATTTGCGATTGCTTCGAGAAAAAGTTGATACAAATTGAGAAAATCCACACTGACGAACAAAAGGCTGATTTGCATACCAAAGCTTTTGATAAAAATCGGTTTCAATATTTGTTAAAACTTAATGGTATGAAATTGCTTTCGGTGTCGGATGGAATTGTGAACGTTGATGAGAGTACTGTTGCGGATGAAGACGAGAAACAATCTGCAATGGTTTGTCGATTTTTTACGTGTTTTGGTATTTAGGGGGAGAGATAGATGTATATAGTTTATTTTTCAGAAAAATACAAAAACTGTAAAAAATGTTAAAATAGAAAAACATGATAAAATTGAAAAAGAGCTTGTGTATATAGGGAAAATGATAGTACATCGGCTAGACAATTACAGTATGCTAAAGATTTGGAAAGACAAAATGAGTTAAACAGTCTCACTAATGATGTGTCGATAGGTTTTCACACATTTAGTAGATTTATTCGGGATATAAACCTAAAATTTCAAACTTGTGAAATTCGCGGGGAACACTACTTGGATATATTGGTAACCCCTGAAATCTCGTTTGAAAGGTCTCGTATTCTGATATACTAGGTTTTTATACTCAATGATGTCTGGGGTATTATTCCGGGACTTCTACTGAACAGTAGTTCTGACCTAGTCCTTGGCTAATACTTTCACCAAAATGCTTGAAATACAGCATAAACCCTCAGCATGCAGATGAAACAATAAAATTGATAGTCGCTGCTGTTGTAGCTAAAAGATCCTCTAAAGGGGACATACTAAAAAGTCGAAGCTGATATCTCTCTGCGCATACGGAAGTATCGACCTGAGATCCCTCGGCCCTCGCATACCTAATTTATGTACAGATATCATTGTAGTATTCTCACCTGTAAGACTGAATATTGGGATTCTGGATACGGGAGTATATTCAAGAGGTGGGACACATGAATTGATCTAAGTTCTTAAGACACATAAATCATATCCTGAATAGATTGAAATCTGTGTGAGAATTTAAGATGGATCAGTATATCGACAATCGAGGTGAATTGTTTAAGTCTGAGTATGTAATATAGCTTAATGGTACTTGTGATTTGTCTGAAAGGCTGATATGATTCCCTGACACGCTCGCCAAAAATAAGTTTGTAACTTTTTGCAATTTAAGTTTTCTGTATTTCATATCTTAGTTTAGAACATCTTAAAATCCAAAAAGATTTTACATTTCTGCTTTATTTTAGACAAACCAGAGTGGAAAGTTGATTTTCGGATTCTCGGAGGTTGAAGCAGATGCAGGAGATTCTGAGCTGAAGAATGAGGAGAGCTTACTTTGATGGAGTTTAAAAGATGTTTTGTTAAAACAAGTTCATTAAATTGATGCTTGTTATTTTCAGAATTTGTTTGAAAAATATTTTACTAAATCAGTTTGATTCGTCAAATGATCAACCAGGGTCATTAAATTGAACTTGGTAGATTAATTAAGTATCAGGGTCATTAATTTGAACTTGAATACTTGAGTGGATTTCTGAAGCTGATTGAGTTTGTGATTTATTGATTAAAAAGATAGAATTGTAATGTTATTGTTTGAGTAACAGGTTTGGACTTCATTATTCTCACGGAAGATAATCGTCAAAGCTTGAACCAGATATCTCAGATTCTAGCATATTGAGAGGGGGAGTCTGTGAAAGGGGGAGTCTGGATAAATGATCAAAGGGAAGATGGAAGTTAGAGTCAGGAAATGATTCTGAAGCTTGTGAAGAATGATTATAATGAAGACAGAGAGTTGGAGTAAAGACCAAGACTGAAGACTCAGGAGCCGAAGACTACGTCAACATCCAAGGGGGAGTCTGTTGATGCAAGGAATGTCTGTTGACTTCGTCTACATTACATCTTAGGTCAAGATAGGTCAACGTAGGATCTAGAATGTCAAAATTAGATTATATGTTGTTAGGTTCGTTTATATGTACATGTTAGATGGAGGTCCACTCATAGGGTCTTAATCAGGTTCGTTTATATGGTAATCAGGTAGACCCGCTTATATGTCAAGTTGATAGATCCGCTCTTATGGCAGTCCATCTGAGCGAACCTACTCACACTATAAATACCTGATATGTTGTTCATTAGAGCGGACTTGTATGTTAGCTTGTGGAACGAAACTCTGTCAAATTCAATTCAGAAAGCAATAAAAACAAAGGAATTGGAAAGGAAAAGCTGTGTTACTTCACATATACTGATTCCGCCTTTTATACGTGAAGATGAACTATCTCAACTGACTGTTTAGGGTCGAAACACGGTCCAACAGTCTCTCTGGAATAATTGTCGCCTGAATATCCGATTCCTATTTTTGAACCGCCACAGTCTCCATCCTCATCGCACACATCTTCTTTACACACAATTGGATCTGCATTACTTTTAGAATAGTTAGCGGTTGTTTCATTTTCACAAAACTCATTTTGTTCAACAGAGGCCTTTTCATTTATGAGATCGTTTTCGGGATGAGGAGTCGGCATAGGCACATAGTTTTTGCTATGTGGTGGAAAGAAGAGTTTTCTTTCATTTCCGTGCCTGTCCTTATACCCAATCCCGTCTTTCACAAACGTTGGTCGTTGGCAGTTTTTGATGTCAGTAAAGGCCTTTTGACTGATATTCCATTTGTCTATTATAATTTGTAATTTATTCTTTTCGTTCAAAGATTTTTCTAATCTTTCTGTGATATCGTTAATGATAAAATATTTTCTAAAAACAAATTCTTTTAGAGTTTGCATTTTAGCTAAAGTTGAATTCAACTTTCTCTGATATGCAGCCTCATTCTGTTTGTAGGATCGTGTTTTGACCCGAATGAGTCGTTCAAAGGCGTTCAACTACGTTTCAGGTGCGTAATAACAAGAAACGTAGGTAGAAATATCTTGTTCTTCACTTTAATCTGCTGTTTTATTGATTTGACAATGTTTACAGCTCGTTCTTCACACCGGCAGCACTTCGGTATGGAAATCACAACGTTACAAATGAGATCCGCTTATGGGTATATATAGTGTTGGTAGGTTCCCATATTCGTACATGTACAAATAAGCGAACCTAACTAAGTAGGTTCCCATATACGGACATGTCAGGTTCCCATATACGGACATGACAGGTTCCCGTATACGAACATGACAGGTTCCCATATACGGACATGACAAGTTCCCATATACGGACATGACAGGTTCCCATATACGGACATGTCAGGTTCCCATATACGAACATGAGAGGTTCCCATATTCGGACATGTACGTATAAGCGGACCTACTCCCTAAAACACCTATACTCTCCAGTTTTCTCGTAAAACACGCCCTAATCTATACAATACAATGAAAGACTCGATCCAAGACGAAATCAACAGATGTAGTGCACCAACAGACTCCCCCTCAGATGTTGATGGAGTCGACTATCGAGTCACAACAATGCTTTGTCTTCACATCTTCAGTCTTGATTAGTCTCTGGGCTTCTTTCTCTCAATCTTCTTTTGCAGGTCTTCAGACTCCCCCTTGCGATATGCTGGCATTTCTTCAGTTCATCAGCATCATAAACTTTAGGATCGTTGTCTGGCTTTCCATCTAACAGCTTCTCATCTTATCCTGCAAAAGCTCTACCTCAAAGTAAATTTCTCTCACATACATATTTCAAACATAAACACATGCACTAACTCAGACTCTCTATTACAAACCAATAAAGTTGTGATTCAACTTAATGAATCAACTAAACATTTGAGACTCATTTACATTTAGAAAATGATCAAAAATTTGAAACATTCCAAATTCTGATTCAACTTAATGAATCATTTTAAACATTTCAAACCAATTAACCAAACCGTCTGTTCATCATGTTTAGCCTTTGAGATTTTGAATATCAGCTTTTCAACATCAGTTGTCGAAAATCTTTTTGGATTTTTCAAAAAATTAGACTAAAAAACACTAAAATCTTTTTGAATTTTTTTAATTAAGAGAGAAAAACAGTAAACAAATATATATACAGACAATATTTTTGTGAGTTTGTGAAAGAGGATCATATCAGTTTTTGAGACAAATCACTAGCACCGTTAAGCTTCTAATCATTTTAAGTTCTAAACGATTCACGTTGATTGACGATATTGTTGTCCACTTAAGCTCAATCTAAAAACTTTCGAAATGCTTACCGATACGTTAAGGTATATTAATTTTGCACTAAAATTCTTATGGACCCCACGATCTCAGCATATCCCCTCATCATGCAATACACTAACTCAAGTAATGCCTTTAAACGCTCATCAACTGGGATTTGTGCAAAAATAAAGCAGAATGTTTAAACATTAACAATCAGGTCGATACTTCCGTATACGCAGGGAAAGTCCAATGTTTAAACAAAATAAGAAAATAAAACAAGTTGAAGTTGTTTAGGCTTTAACCAGCAGGTCGATACTTCCGTATACGCAGAGGAGGTCCAAAGCTTAAACAAAACACCAAAGAAAATAAAGCAGAACGTTTAGGCAACAACATCCAGGTCGATACTGACGTATACGCAGAGGATGTCCAATGCTTAAACAAAATAAAGAAATAAGACAAGTTTAAATCTTTGTAAAAAGAAATGCACAATCACAACGACTTTTCAGCAAAGTTGTGAAAGTTCACAAACTTAACCAGTTTTATGCTTTTTGGCATTCAGTGATTACTGAGTAGGTACACAATCACGAAGGACAAAACTAAGTACTATGCTTTCAACCATGTTTCCCACTAGAACTAGGCTATTTCATTTAAGTTTGTATCGTTATCGCAAATCTACTAGTCTAGCTGAGCCTATCGTCACATCCTTAGTGAGACCGTTTATCACATTTGACATTACATTTCTTTAGCATGCTGTGATAGTCCAACAAATTTTCTATCATTTCCTCTTGTCTCAACAAAACTCGTTTTGACTTTTTAATGTTTTTGACATTTTCAAATTTTCAAATTTTTTTTAAAATTTTTCTCCCCCTAAAATCAAAATATGTTTCAATTTTGATTTTCTGGGAAAATTGAAAACAAACTGTATAAGAACGTGACAACATGATGAGAATTGCTTCAATTCTCCATCCACATGGCATAAACAATCAGAACTCCCCCTCACAACAAACTATTTTCCCATTATGATTTCAAAACACTTAAGTTTGTGTTAATCAAAATGGTTTTTTCGGAAAAATTAGTTTGTTTACCAAACATTTTTAGGTTCGGGGTTACTTCATCACATTGTTTTCTACACACACATGGCAGATTTTACAATTTCAGTTTTAAATATCAAACACCATTTGTAGAAAATCAAGTACAACTTAATGTCCCTGATTTACCACATGTAAGGCGAAAAATCACTAGAGTGAAATTTCTCAAGAAATGTGCCAATTCATGTTCCACGCTTACCAACCTGGGAACTCCGGCAAGTCAGGTTTTTCATTTGAGCAGTTTCACCCAAGCCTGACTGTCCTTGGGTGATTTTAAATTCTTGTTCAACAATGGTGGAAAGTTTGCATCATCCATTGTTAAATCAGAATTCTCAACTTTTACCTCAACAACTGGCTCTTCTGGTTTTGACGAACCAGAATCATTGCCTGAATGTGGCTTGTCTGACTTTAATGAGCCAGATTCATCGCCGACATGTGGCTCCTTTGTTTCCGAAGAAACAGATTCATTGCCACAAAATGTTACCTTCTTCTTGTTCTTTTTCGTCCTCAGATTTGTATCTGATGAATTCATCTTGCTTGACTTTGCAATCGAGGGAGTTGATTCATCAGAACTCTTATTCGATCTGTCCGGTGAACCCGAGGACAATATCTTCTCCAAATATTCTCTGACCTTCTTCCTCTTCTTTCGCAGTTTGTCTTTTTGCCCTTAAGAAAGCTTCACTTTCTTTTCTTGAACTTTAGGTTCTTGAACCTTCTGCTCTTTGGGCTTGACATTTACTGGTTTCTTTGCCAACTTCTGAGAATTAACCCTCAATCTTTCACTTGATTTCCTTGGGCAATCTCTGGCAATGTGACCTTTGGTTTGACAATTCTCGTCTCAAGATTCCAACTATGGCAGTTAACAGCAATGTGTCCTTGAAAACCACATTTGTAGCACACTCTGTTATCATACCAATCACCATTGTCACACCAAACGCTCAGATCAAAGCACTGTTTGGCTTGGTGATATTCTTTCCTCCTCTTGATTGTTAGATTTAACTTTTGAGCACTGTGGTCCGACCTGCACCACTTATTACCAACAATTTTTGAGTTTTCGTTTTTCAATTTTTGTGCTTTTTGGATGCGATTGGATGATCGATCTGATGAGCTTTTATTTTCTTTTTGTACAATTTTCTGAGTTTTAATTTTTTGTTTCTGTTCCACTTTCTTCTTCAAAGGTTTTTGCTTAGAGCATTCTCCCTTTTCAGTCGATTGCAAAACAGTTTTCTGAAAGTTTTCTTTTAATTTCAAAACAATTTTTGTTTTTCAATTTTTTCTTTTTCATCATCAGATTTCTCATCACAATCTTCAACTTTGACATTGTCAAAGTTTGTGACATTGTCACTTATTGGAACTGAATTGATCGGTTTTGGACAAGGAAAATTCAAACTATCTGATGAAGTCACAAAACCTTTCAATTTCTTTTCAAGTACATCAATCTTGCTTCTGGAATTCTTAGCTTCATTTTCAAGCTGAGATATCCTTTCAAGATGAGACTTGATTAATTTTTCATTCTCATTTTTCATGTTTTCAAGAACAGATTTTTCATTTTCCAAAACTTTTATGTGTTCTTGAAATTTCGTTTCATTTGCTTTCAAATTTTTGTTCTCAAGCTTTATCCAGAAATCTTCATTTTCTGAAGATTTCTTTTTGCTTTCAAAGTCTTTTTCTAACTCTTCAATTTTCCTTCGAGCACATTCACCTTCTTTTTCAAGTTTAATAATTTTCTGAAGATGGGAATTTATCATTTTTTGCTTTTCAATGTTGTTTTGATTAAAAACATTTCTCCCATCTTCAAGAATTTTTATTTGATTTTGAAATTCTTTCTCAGTTTTTAATTTCTCAATTTCAAACCTTTTGATTTTATTGTCAAACATCTTTGCATTTTCTTTCAATTTCTGGTTTTCCAATGTCAAACTGTTCAAGTCACTTAACAGTCTGTCATTTTCAGATTTCAGCTTCGCACAATTTCCCTGCAAAACAAGAATATGTTTATCATCAGTTTGCTTTTCATCTTTCAAAACTGAAAATTTTCCAATCTGTTCCTCTCCCACTTGGACACCTATATTCTTGCTCATTTTTAATAACGATTTTCCTTCTTGACTTTTCTTTTTCATAGCATTTTTCTCCATCTGTTCTTCAAGCTTTTCAATGAGTTGACAAATTGTCAATCGAGAAAATTCTCCGGAGTGCTTTTAACTTCAAAAGAAATTCTCCCCATTCTTCTTGAGGTAAAGCTTTGACAAATTTATTGACCCATTCATCTGGATTTTTAGTTATACCTATCCCAGACATCGAACGAACAAGATGGCTATACCTCTCAATGATACTCTTTGTATTCTCTCCTGGACAACCTGAAAACGAGTCAAATTCTTTCTTTAATACATTTATTCTATCAAATGTTTCTTTAGTCATATTAAAGAAATTGGTATCCATGATGACTTAGCACGTTTTTCCAAGGTAGTTGACAAATAAGCGGATCTAATGATGACCGAATAAGCGAATCTACTCAATGTCCGAATAAGCTAACCTACTCAACGTCCGAATGAGCTGACCTACTCAATGTCCGAATAAGCTGACCTATTCAATGTCCGAATAAGCTAACCTACTCAATGTCCGAATAACCTAACCTACTCAACGTCCGAATAAGCTGACCTACTCAATGTCCGAATAAGCTAACCTACTCAATGTCCGAATAAGCGGACCTGCTGATGTTCAAATAAGCGTACCTGCTGATGTTCACATAAGCGGACCTGCTGATGTTCAAATAAGCGGACCTTTTGATGTTCAAATAAGCGGATCTGTTGATGTTCAAATAAGCGGACCTGCTGATGTTCACATAAGCGGACCTGCTAATGTTCACAAGAGCGGACCTACTGAATTATGTGACACAAAAGTGATGTCACACCCCGACCACGTAGAACATACAAAACGTGGCGGAAACGTCGGGGAGTGTTGTAACAGAATCAATTGTTTCAAATCCATGGTAAACGAAGTTTCGTTTTATTAATCAAACATGAAAGTTTACATTGTCTTAAACAAGAACCAAAGAATACATAACATAAATTAACTAGTTCTTGTCTCGTTTTAAGTCACTAAGGCACATGTCCGCCTAAGTATGTCTTGATAAGTCCTATGCATCATCTCCTGAAAACACATGTGAAAATAGGTACGTCAGCATAAAAATGCCTGTGAGATACATTGGTTTTGTGAAAACGGAATTCATGACTTATGTTTGAGAAAATGTTTAGTCATGAACCTCGTATTTTGCTTTGTCTTGTAAATCAGTTGAAAAACGGTAAGATCAAATGATATGTATAAATAGGAGAACACTGTATGGTTAAACGGATAACCAATGTAAAAATGAGTTTGTATAAGATAAGTCGTTTGTAAAACAATGTCTCGTGAAAAGTGTGTTATTTGTATAAAATGTTCTATGTCTCAAATTGAAATGATTCAAATAACGCTACGATATGTAATACCATACAAACACTTATATATAGGAAGTACCAGCGGCGTATCCACCATGCTTGTATCATATTACACATGCCTCGTTACTTAAATCACTTACTCAAACCAAACCATCAAGATGAAATGTTTAACAACGGTAGAAATGTTTATGTATAGTCAAATGGTTACAACGGTTCAAAATGTAGTATAATGTGTTCATATGCTGGATGAGCATATGCAACAGAAATGCAATGTGAAACAATGTACTACGTATGCACAAAATGGGCGTACGTAGCATGAAATGTATTGTAGAGTACAACGGTTCAAAATGTAGTGTAATGTGTTCATATGCTGGATGAGCCTATGCAACAGAAATGCAATGTGAAACAATGTACTACGTATGCACACAATGGGCGTACGTAGCATGAAATGTATTGTAGAGTACAACGGTTCAAAATGTAGTATACTGTGTTCATATGCTGGATGAGCATATGCAACAGATATGCAATGTGAAACAATGTACTACGTGTGCACACAATGGGCGTACGTAGCATGAAATGTATTGCAGAGTACAACGTACTAAGTACGCACACAATGGGCATACATAGCATAAACACAATGAAATCATGTACTATATATGTACTATCGAACATAGCAGTATATGATGTGAAAACCGGAAAGCATGAAAGTAGCAAGTAGGCACATGTGTTTCACCCCAAAACAGTTTGGAAAACAGTAAAAGAGGGGTTCAATGTACTCACCTGAGATTGCTTTGAGTTCTTGTATAATAACCAAACAAATGTTAGATCACGGAATATCAAACGGCACCTAATAGGTAGCTATGTTAATATACCGGACCAAAATCGGAGGGTCGGATAGTATGCGGGTTCGTAAACCAAACGAGTATGGAGACTCGTGTAATATGGTTTAACAAAGCCTACATACTAAAATGAAACCTAACCTAAGTGCTTACGCCCCATCATGACCCGTTTAGGTAGCTTAGGCTACCCTAACGCGTCGTTCGCGTAGAACGCGTCTGGAACGCCTAACATCGTGACCACAAGGTATAACCTCGGAAGGTTATAGCTATGGTCACCTAATGTGTTTGGTCGGATCCTAAAGATCGACCAAATGGGTCGGGTTCGAAAGTATAAGCGATGGTTTAGATCGCTTACCTTACGACCCTGTATAAGCACTAAACTAAAAGTGACGAGCTAAGCATGTTAGAACATGCTTAACTAAGTTTAGAAAACAGGTTTGACATCAAAACAAACGGCTTTGATGCTCACGAGTAGTTTGGTTACAAAATATGCAAGAATGCACATTTTGGCCGAAACTACGACCCGTCACTGAGCCTAGTTAACGTGGTGATCAGTAGGTATAGTCACTACGGACTATAACCATCGTGATCACGCTCACGTTATGAAGTTCCATGAACTTCGCATCGACCATAAGCTGGTCAATGCAGAAAGTCAACAAAATGTTGACTTTCGGACTCGAAAAGCGATAATAGAGCGAAAGAAGACTTACGGAAGGTCCCCGAGTGCTAATCTAGATCAAATAGCTCAGGTATGGAACAATGGTTCCAACTTAGAGCCTTAAGATCAGATTTTGTGGGTTTTTGGAACAAAGGGGGGGGGGTATTTATAGGAAAAGTGGAACCGTTAGGATCGTTTATCGAATATCGTGCCGCGATCTCGAGCGTACACTTGTCAAATTCTTGTGGTAAGTCAGAACTTGCCCCTTGGCTCTTGATTGGGTGAAAGGGCATTGCCTCTTGATCGAACGAAAGGCCAACTGCATTAAATAGATACATTGAATCTGTCTGACAGTCTCACACGCCCCGCGTAAGGATCTGGTAAATCCTTACGCGCACCGCCTAAGGTTCCCAGATCAGAATTTACAATTTTGGTCCCTGCACTGCAGAAAGACGTATTTTGGCCCATTTTTGGCACGTTTAAGCCCCGTTAACCTCATTTCAAGGCTCTAAGATGAAGTTAAAGTGTAGGGGACATGAAATATGCTCAAAAAATTTCCGGATGTCGGTTCGTTTGGCCGTACGATTGCGATGTTCGCTTAATTACGACGGAATGCGCATAAGCGCGGAAAACAATCCAAATGACGCAACGAATGGATTTTTCTCATGCCAAACACTAAGGCATAATATTAGGATGCTTACATAAATTTTTGGATGTCCGGATGTATTCAGAACGTAAGTTATGCGCGAAAGTGCAAACTTGTGCACTTTTTGACACTTTTAGTCCCTGAATGATCCAAAAGTTTGTTTTAGCATACCAAACACCTCAAAGCCTATTTCTAAGCTATGTAAAGGATATTTAGGGTATGTTTAACTTATGGACATGTTCCGGAATGTTCGTTACAGTTCAAATTGGCATACTTTCGCAGTTTGTCAAGTTTAGTCCCTGTAAGCGAATTAACTTGTTTTTGCTATACCAAAGCGTTCAAAACTTATTTCTAAGTTATGTAAAGGTTATTTAAGGTATGTTGAGTATGTGTTGATGTTCCGGAGTATTTGTCGCATTAAACTGAGTACGTTTACGCACCAGTTTGCGTATAATGCTCTAGAAAGCAATGTAGAGTTTGAAATTGAACAATAATTGATATGTGCAAAACATACACATATTTATACAAGATCCCAAGTATGAAATACAATATTTCATCGGCTTGGTATTTGTTTGATGGTCGCGGTGACACAGGTGTCACAAGCGAACCTATCAGGTGTCCGAATAAGCGAACCTAAGTCTGAAAGCCATTTGATCCATTTTTAGTCCGTATTTTGGTCCGAAACTTTCAAGGGTTTATCAATGTCAAATAACACACAATCTGTGAAATTTTGAGCAAATTCCGACCGTAAAATCTCGTGCTGATGATGAAAGAAGGTGTAGAAGTAAGAATTGATGAAGAATTCCAGCTATTTTCTGTAGAAAACCTCCTCCCAAGCTCTGATACCACTTGTAGGATCGTGTTTTGACCCAAATGAGTCGTTCATAGGCGTTCAACTACGTTTCAGGTGCGGAATAACAAGAAACGTAGGTAGAAATAGCTTGTTCTTCACTTTAATCTGATGTTTTATTGATTTGACAATGTTTACAGCTCGTTCTTCACACCGGCAGCACTTCGGTATGGAAATCACAATGTTACAAATGAGCTCCGCGTATGGGTATATATAGTGTTGGTAGGTTCCCATATTCGTACATGTACGAATAAACGAACCTAACTAAGTAGGTTCCCATATATGGACATGTCAGCTTCCCATATACGGACATGTCAGGTTCCCATATACGGACATGAGAGGTTCCCATATTCGGACATGTACGTATAAGCAGACCTACTCCCTAAAACATCTATACTCTCCAGTTTTCTCATAAAACATGCCCTAATCTATACAATACAATGAAAAACTCGATCCAAGACGAAATCAACAGATGTAGTGCACCAACAGTATAACCTCGGAAGGTAATTCCCTATATACTATGGTCACCTAACGCGTTTGGTCGGATCTTAATGATTGACCAAACGGGCCAGGTTCTAAAGTAATAGCGATTGTTTAGATTGCTTACCTTACGACCCAATATAAGCACTAAACCAAAAGTGACGAGCTAAGCATGTTAAAACATGCTTAACTGAGTTTATAAAACAGGTTTGGTATAAAAAAAACGGTTTTGGTACCTAAATGTAGTTTGGTTATAGAATACACAATAACACGTATTTTGGCCAAAACTACGACTCGTCACTGAGCCTAGATAGCGTGGTAATCAGTAGGTATAGTCACTAGGGGCTATAACCATCGTGATTACTCTCACGTTATGAAGTTCAAACGAACTTCGCATTGACTAAAAACTAGTCAATGCAGAAAGTCAAACAAAGTTTGACTTTCGGACTCGAAAAGCGATAAAAGAACAAAGGAACACTTACAAAGGGTCCCCGAAAGCTAATCTTGATCCAAGTAGCTTAGGTATGAAGCAATGGCTTCAACTTAGAGCTTTGAGATCAGATTTTGTGGGTTTTTGCAAGAAAGGTGGGGTATTTATAGGATATGCAAGACCGTTAGGATCGTTTATCGAATACCGTGCTCGAATCTCATCCGTACATGTGTCGGAATGTAATGGTAACTCAATTGGCCCCCACCCCCAGAGATGGGCATGAGGCATTGGCCTTTGGAGTTTTGAAAGGCTATTAACAGCAGTTAAAACGAGTTTCTACGTCTGACCCCTGCTTACGGACCGTAAGGGTGATGGCTTACGGTCCGTTAGGCATCAACTTTGGCAGAATTACACTTCTGGTCCCTGCACCTTGTTTCGTTGCGTAACGGCACTTCTAACACCCGTCAAACCCAATTTCAAGCGCCACAATGATGTTAAGACATTGGGAACATGAAATATGCTTGAAAACATCTTCGATGTCGGTTCGTTTGGCCGTACGGTTACGATGTTCGGTTAATTACGACGGAAGTCGTAACAGACGCAAAAATGGTCCAAAATGCGCGACGAATGGAATTTTGACAACTCAAACCCTAAGGCATAATATTATAATGCTTACATAAATATTTGGATGTCCGGATGTATTCAAAACGTAAGTTATGCGTGAAAGTGCAAACTTATGCACTTTTTGACACTTCTAGTCCCTGAATGACCCAAAAGTTTATTTTAGCACACCGAACCCCTCAAAGTCTGTTTCTAAGCTATATAAGGGATATTTAAGGTGTGTTTAACTTATGGTCATGTTCCGGAATGTCTGTTACAGTTCAAATTGGCATACTTTCGCAGTTTGTCAAATTTAGTCCCTATAGGCGAATTAACTTGTTTTTGCCATACCAAAGCCTTCAAAACTTATTTCTAAGTTATGTAAAGGTTATATAAGGTATGTTAAGTATATGTTGATGTTCCGGAGTATTTGTCGCATTAAACTGATTGCGTTTACACACCAGTTTGCGTATAACTCTCCAGAAAGTGACAGAGAGTTTAAAATTGAACAAAAGTCAAAACATGAAAAAACTCAAACATAACCAAACAAACATTGGGATCAAATAACTTTGTTTTATTGGTACTTGAATTGTTTATAATGAATTCAGACACAGATGTTACAGTCTCCCCTACTTGTGGAAATTTCGTCCCGAAATTTATTTAGAGGAAACTCGTGGGAATAGATGTGGATACTTCGCTTTCATTTGATCTTCACGTTCCCAAGTAAACTCGGGTCCACGTTTAGATTCCCAGTGAACTTTGACCAATGGAATGCGCTTGCGCTTGAGCCACTTGACTTCACGTTCCAAGATTTCCACTGGCTTTTAAACAAATTTCAGTGTTTTATCAACACGAATTTCGTCAAGTGGTATGTGGAGGTTCTCATCAGCTAAACACTTCTTAAGATTGGACACGTGAAAGGTTGGATGAACATTTCCAAGTTCAGGAAGTAACTCAAGTCTGTAGGCTACCTTACCGCTTCTTTCGACGATCTTGAATGGTCCAACGTATCTAGGTGCAAGTTTTCCTTTCTTTCCAAATCTGATCACACCTTTCCAAGGTGAGACCTTAAGTATAACTCGATCACCGACTTGAAAATCCAAGGGCTTACGTTTTGGGTCCGCGTAACTCTTTTGACGGCTTCAAGCTGTCTGAAGGTTATCACGAACTTTCTTAATCTTATCAGTTGTCTCTAAAATGAGGGCAGGTCCAGTAAGCTGAGCCTCGCTGATCTCATTCCAGCAGACTGATGAACGACATTTTCGACCATAGAGAGCCTCGAAAGGAGCCATGTTGATGTTGGAGTGATAACTGTTGTTGTAGGAGAATTCAATTAACGGAAGATGTGAATCCCAACTAGTAGGATCAGTTTTGACCTCACGAGTGAGTCAATCAGAGCTAGTGCTTACTGAAAATGTGGCGGAAACACATTTTCAGCATGATACAAAGAAAACCGTAACAGAATGGAGTAGAAACAGAGAATTCACACTTAAAATACTTTTTCTTCACTTGATAACGCTTGCCGTATGGACAGCAGTTCGACGTGGAGTTCCAGAAGACGTTACAAATGAAATGACAACAGGGGGTATTTATAGACTAACCGGTCCGCTCATGTGACATGTCCACAAGAGCGGTCCAGACAACAAAGCTGGTTCGCTTTTGTGGACACATGCCACAAAAGCGGACCTACAACATGAAATTCATAAATTTACACTTTAACCCCCTGGACTTATAAAAAATGACCTATCTGGACCCTATACATTAAACTAGCATTACACAGACGCAGGCTTTAGACATTGTGCATCAACAAACTCCCCCTTGGATGAAGCCGCAGTCTTTGTCTTGAATGTAGGTCTTCAGATAGCTTTGAATTTCTCTTCCTTTGGTTTTGGCTTTCTACTCAGCGCAACCCTGATCTTCTCATTCTTTATCTTCCTCGCCTTTTCTTCCTTTTCTTGTTCCTTCATAAACTTTCCTCTATTTTCTTCCATCTTTTGATTCTCACGTTCACGCTCACGCTTTGACTTCTTCTTCATCTTCTCTTCTAAAGACCACCACGAAGATTTCCACTTGTTTTCAGAGTTGATACCTTTCTGAACACACAGAGAAACAACACGTTGAAACTGAAGAGCTTGCTCTTTATCTGCTGGCGAGTAGCGAATCTTGTGAATGAATAGACATTCGATGTCTTTTGCTGAGCAATTAACTAACCACATCGGGTCGTAAACATGAATATCCCTCAGCTCTCCACCAGCTCTGTACGTGATTATTGCCTCGGTTGTTCTACAACTGTAAACCTAATCAATAAAGCCTTTATAAAAATTCTGCACCATTTCTGGCATCGGAATTGTCTTCATTGTACGTGGAGGATTCACATTCAGAATAATTTCTACAGCCCCAGTTTCCGGATCAATTCTCTGAACACGTCTTGGACGATGAGGCTTCCACTTTCGAAATGGCTTCAATTGTTCATACTTGATGTAGCCCCACATCGCGGTATCATTCTTTCTCACCTTGTACTCCAAGACTCTCACCTTTGCTAATTCATCAACGTCCCACCACGGTAATGACATTATGTCATATAAACGTGCAAAATACTGGACGCCATATTTTCTTCGAATAGCATAAGCGTTAAATTTCGGAAGAAAACCCCAACTAATAATATCGCCAAGCGAAACATTTCGATCTCGTTGGAAGAACTTCAGCGGCCTCTTGAATTTTCTTTCATGAGAATCTTTAAACCATTTAGAACGATCAATTTCTTCAACATTTGATTGACCTTCTTTATCAACATTAGATTGGCCTTCCTGCTCAGCTTCTTTCCTCAAACATTCAAACACTTTATCATTCACCGCTTCAGTCACTTTCTGACGTAATTCATCTCTATTCTCAGCAGCAAAGAACTCCATTAACGTTGGAAGTTTCGAAGTATCTTCAGGAACCTCTTCATTATCTGAACATTCTTCAACCTCAACTCTATCGTAGATATCAGCATCTTCAACATAATCATACTTATAATCTTATTGTTTATTGATATCAAACGATTCTAAGTCCTCTTCGAAGTTGAAGGGAATTTCAGGGTTTACATCTTTAAGCATCTCTTTATACGCATCTAGACTCATAAACAAAGGCTCATGATGCTCTACAATCTGTGTCTTACTCGACTCCCCCTTACCTTCAGCTTCACCACTTTCTTCATTGATTGTGTCGTTCAACAGATCTTCAACGACTTTTTCATTTGAGGCTTCAGTCACTCTAACACCTGAACCTCCTACAGTGTCATCATCATCATCACCTTTAGAACTGTGACTGCTCGCAGAATAAACAAACTCATCCCCATCATCATCTTCATCATCCTCTTCATCTTCGCCACCAATTAATTTAGGCGTTGGAGTTTCTTCTTCGAATACGCCAGGAACTGCAGATATAGGCTCAGGATTATCTATCACCATCGAAGGTACAATAGACATTTCAGAACTTCCTTCCACTCCTTTACCCTTATCTTTCATCTGCCTTTCTAATTCTGCTTGAAGTTCTGCACGAAGGTCTTCTAGCTTCAACTCTTCATATTTCTGTTCCACTGATGTCTCTAACATGCTTTCCACAACTCTATTCAGCATGTAGAACTTATGTTCATGAAGCGCTTTAGCAGCCATAAGTTCTTTATTCTTCAACTTATAGTATTCATTTTCACTCTCTCGACGATTCTTCTCTTCTTCTAATTCAGACACTCGAACTTTCAAAACGTCGATTTCCGTCTGATCAACTTCAATTTTCAACGTCAACACTTTGTTTTCACCTTCCAACCTCTGCACTCTACCAGCAAGAGTCTTTTCTCTATCAGCAATCTTTTTGCTTTCAGCCGCCAACTTTTTATTCTCTGCTATCACATCCTCAATTCTCTTTTCCAATTTCAACACTTGCGAATTGTTTGCAAAGTCGAAATCAATGTCTAGCAGATTATCTTGCGGTATCGGAAGACCTCTACTCGAAGAACCAGGTTGTACTTGGGTGAGTGGAGATGTGCCAAAGAGATCTTGCGAAGTATAATATGGTTGTTGTGGTGGTGGTGTTGATTGAAAAATAGGAGATGGTTGTCGTTGCGGTGTAGGTTGTCTGGGTGGTGTTGAGTGTGATGGAGGAGTAGGTTGTCTTGGTGATTGTTGTGGTGTTGGTTGTCTGGGAGGAGATTGATGTATTGGAGATTATGGAGGTGTTGGTTGACGTGGAGGTGTAGAATGCGTATGTATGATCTTCTGAGGGCGCTTCGACACTTTAATCTTTGGTGTAGTTCTCTTTCGACCAGCAGCTTTCTTTTTATCTCTCGGAGTAGATTGTGTTGGTGCAGTCATCTGTCGTCTTCGTCTAATGTCGAGTCCGGGTTGCGATGCGGATCTGGTCAATCATGATGTCATCATGTTTAATGATGACATCATGTGACATCATTATAATATGAATTTCATCAAAGCTTCAATAAACGACAAAGTCATTTTGGAAGTGAAAGTGTGAAGTAGCCATTTGTGTTGATTGGACCAAATAAGGGTCCAATGAGGTGCGTCTACTTGATGGTCCAATGAAAAGGTCCTAATGCAAAGAATCATGTGAAGACAAAAGGATGGAAGGAGGTTCATTTGAACGGTCAACATGTGGAATGCTTATTCGGCAACAGTGATGGATCGCTTTTATGGTCAAACATGTGGGATCGCTCTTACGGATTTTGTGTGGATCGCTTTTATGACTGTCATTATGAGCGGTCCTAGATTAGTATAAATAGGCTTGATGTTCATTTCATTTGTAACATTGTTCAGATCTGATACCGAGGTATTGCCGGTTTTTCCTTGTAAACGTAAACGTTGTAAAATCAATCTAAAAGAGGTTTAAAGTGTGATTGAAGCTGTGTACACGTCCGTTTCTTTGTTTCCGCCTCTGAAACGGATTTGAGCTCTTCCGAACGACTCGTTTTAGGTCGAAATCGATCCTACAATTGGTATCAGAGCCAAGGAGGAGGAGATCTCCCATATACAGCTCGTTTTCATCACTTTTTCTGCTTCTACACCTTTCTTTTTCAAAAAAAAAAAACGGAACTTTTTACGGTCAAAATCGCTTGAAATTCACACAGTATGTGTGTAATCATGAATTAACAAAACCTGGAAGTTTTCAGAACTTAAATCGGCCTAAAATTGGTTCAAATTGAGTTTTTGCTTGCATTCGGTTCGTGTTTTGCTGACGTCATCAAGGTTCGCTCAAAAATTTGCTTAGGTCCGCTCCAAATAATTTCTTCTGGTTCGCTTATTTGGTAAAATTTTTGGTACGCTCTTTGAGACAACTGGGTTCGCTCTTTGTGACATTTTAGGGTCGCTCATACGACATCATCTGATTCGCTTTTATGACCATCATACTCTAATTCAAGATCTAAAATGTTTCAGTATTTCACGTGAAAGTTCATTGAGTTGTGTGTTGCATTTAATATTGTTGTCAGTTGAGTTGAAGATTGCAATAAAGTGCCGCCCATTATTCATAAAGAACTTGCACCGCCCATTTGGTTTTATCGGCCCAATCACAGAATTTTCAAAAATCATTTTTGTCTACCATTCACATAAATTTTGGAGGACAAATAGAAATGGTGGAGTGTAATGTCTGAGCATTTAGAGAATAAAAAAAACGGTCCTATCAGATTCAAGCATAGTTGTCGGACACATGTGTAGTTGATAAAGACATAATTTGAGGTTCTATCATTTTTAGTCGGCCACTATCACATGTTGGTTCAAAGTAGCTAAACACGAAAAAGCTTGCATCGAGAATCAGCACGTGTTCGTCCCGTTCGCTTTCGATACATTTGGCGCTCTCGCCCCTGACGCGGTGCGGTTCCTTAAGCGGGTTCAACAGGTGGTAAGCAGTAACACCGCACATGTTAAGGGGCAGAATTTTGTGTTTAGCAGGGTAGGGTTTGCTATTCAGAAAGGGGTAGCGGCGCAGCTTGTTGCTCGTCTACCTACCATTAGTTTGTAATCGTATTGAGAAATGAATAGTATTGTAAAATTCAAAATTATTTGTGGTTGATTGGAGTGAAGGCCCAATCCAAGGAAGCAATCTATTTGAAGATCCAATTACATGATAGTTCACTAGAAGACAAAAGATGGAAGGAGGTTCGCTGTTTAGTCAACATGATGGATCGCTTTTATGGCAGTCAAGGTGGATCGCTTTTACGCCAACATTTGTGGATCGCTTTTATGTCATTGTCTCTATAAGCGGACCAGGAGTAGTATATATAGGTTGAATGTTCATTTCATTTGTAACATAGTTCAGATCTGATACCGAGGTATTGCCGGTTTTTCCTTGTAAACGAAAACGTTGTAAAATCAATATACAAGAGGATTAAAGTGTGGTACAAGCTGTGTACACGTCCGTTTCCTTGTTTCCGCCTCTGAAACGGATTTGAGCTCTTCCGAACGACTCGTTTAGGTCGAAATTCGATCCTACAATTGGAAAATAACCACACCACACCTTTTGAAAAATAACCACACCACACCTTTTGATAAAGTGACGGTTCATTTAATTTTGTCCATGTGAAACAGTGATCGGCCCAATCATCTCAGCATATTACTTTTATAAACTTAAAGTTGTCGGCCACCTCAAAATTATGGCCCAATAAACAGCCCACATATAGCTGCCCCATCAGAACTAAATCAGTTGTCTTTAAGAAATATAATAGTAAAATCAGTTGCGGCCCTATCAGAACTAAAGGCCCACCGCCACATATGGCCAATTAATAGTTGTAGCCCAAGTTTTGAGATTGTTTGTCACTAAGATATCTTGGCACGTGATGTGAAATTTTACTCGTACCAGTTCATGTTGTTGAAATTTTGAAATCGATTCGAGATCAACAGAGGGGTTCAGGTTGCTTGAAAAGGTCATCTTTTTGCTTGGAATGGTTAAAATCATCTCCCGGTCGTACGAATTTCAGATCGTTTGAATATTGTACAGTTCGTTTGAAGAATTCATCCGGTCATTTGAAAGTCAGTCAGTCTACACGAAAAAGGGTCAAGCCATTCGTATTTGATCCGAGTCATATCTGTCCGCTCAGTGTGTCAACCTTCTGTCCGAAAAGAAAATTCATCAGTTCGAGTACCAGTTCGGTTCTATTAATTGATAAATCTTTAAACTGATTGTGTTTTTGCTTGTGTGTTTTCAGGTATTTCCCGAAGCATCATCTGAGTTTTGAAACATGGCTGAAGAATTTTACAATGCTTTTGCTACACCAGTTGATACAGTTTCAGCTGCGTTATTGAAGAAATCATTTGATACGTTTGTGGCTTTTGAAGATGAAACAACAAAGCAGACAATTGATAGATATTGTCATCTGGTATTGGAAATGGGTAGATTGGACATTAAGAAAGAGGATGATGAGTGGATCGATAAGCTAGTTGAGGCTTTACCCCAACAGAAGTGGGGAACTTTTCTGTTGATTGTAAAACACATGAGGAAGTCTCAAGTTATGAATCTGGCACAGTTTATTCAGAAAATTGAAGAGCATGAGTTGGATATCCAGAAAAAAGCAAAAGTTGAAGAAAGTTCAACAAAGGAAGCTGAAGGACAGAAAACTGAAAAAGAATATGTGAAGAATGACTCTTCAAATTCTGCATCAGTGTGCTCAAAATGTGACAGCTTCAAGACTGAAAATGACAAACTCTTGATGGATGCGGAAAGTTTGACATCGAAAGTCAAGAAGTTAGAAGATGTGAAGCATGCTGATGATAAGCAGATTCTTATTTTGAAGGAAAATTGTGAGAAGTTGAAAGCTGAAAATGACAAACTGTTAAGTAATTTGAACAGTTTGACATTTGAAAACAAGAAGTTGAAAGAAAAAGAAAAGGTTTTTGAAGAGAAAATTAAGGATTTTGAAATTGAAAAATCAAAAAGTGAAAAAGAATTTCAAAATCAACTGAAAGTTCTTAAAGATGGGAGAAAGGTTTTTAGCCAAAACAACATTGAAAAGCAAAAATTGATCAATTCACATCTTCAGAACATTATAAATTTGGAGAAAGAATGTGAATGTGCTAGAAAGAAAATTGAAGTGTTGGAAAAAGAGTTTGAAAGCAAAAAGAAATCTTCAGAAGATGAGGATTTCTGGATTAAGCTGGAAAACAAGAATCTGAAAGCGAATGAATCAAAATTTCAGGAACAGATAAAAGTTTTGATGAATGAAAAATCTGTTCTTGAAAATTTGGAGAATGATAATGAGAAAACAATCAAGTCTCATTTTGGGAGAATATCTCAGCTTGAAAGTGAAGCTGAGAATTCGAGGAACAAAATTGATGAACTTGAGAAGAAATTGATAGGTTTTGTGACTAAGTCAGACAGTTTGAATTTTCCCTGTCCAAAACCAATCAATTCTGTTCCAATAAGTGACAATGTCACAAACTTTGACTCTGTCAAAGTTGAAGATTGTGATGTAACATCTGATGATGAACATGTTAAAATTGAAAAACAAAAATTGTTTTTAAATTTAAAAGAAAAATTTCAGAAAACTGTTCTACAATCAACTGAAAAAGGTGAATGTTCTAAACAGAAACCTTTGAAGAAGAAAGTGGAACAGAAACAAAAAGATAATAAAAGTTCATCAGATCGATCATCCAATCAAAAGAAAAAATTACAAAAAGTAAAAAATGAAAATTCAAAAATTATTGGTAATAAGTGGTGCAGGTCGGACCACAGTGCTCAAAAGACAAAATCAGCAAACTTGAGGAAAGAATATCACCAAGCCAGACAATGCTATGATCTGAGCATTTGGTGTGAAAGTGGTATACGGTACGATAACAGAGTGTGTTACCGATGCGGTTATCAAGGACACATTGCTGTTAACTGCCGGAATTGGAGTTATGAGACCATACGGTGCTTTAATTGCAACATCAAAGGTCACATTGCCAGAGAATGCCCAAGGAAATCGAATGACAGATTGAGGGTTAATTCTCAGAAATTGGCAAAGATTCCAGTCAAAGTCAAGCCCCAGGAACAGAAGGTTCTAAAACCTAAAGTTCAAGAACAGAAAATTCAAGAAAAGAAAGTCAAGCTTTCACAGGGGCAGAAAGACAGACTGAGGAAGAAAAGAAAGAAAGCAAGAGAATATCTCGAGAAGATATTGTCCTCGGGTTCACCGGACAGAAAGAATAAAAGTTCTGATGAATCAACTCCTTCAATTGCAAAGTCTAGCAAGACAGATTCATCAGATACAAATCTGAGGACGAAAGAGGAAAAGAAAAAGAAGAAAATGGTCGGCGATGAATCTGACAGGTCAAAGTCAGGCAAGCCACCTGCAGGCAATGATTCTGGTTCGTTAAAACCAGAGGAGCCATTGGTCGAGGTAAAAAAGGAGAATTCAGGTTTAACAATGGATGATGCAAATTTTCCACCATTGTTGAACAAGAATTCGAAATCACCCAAGGACCATCAGGCTTGGGTGAATCTGTTTAAATGAAAAACCTGACTTGCCGGAGATCCCAAGTTGGTAATCGTGGATCAGGAATCGGCATCTTTCATGTTAATTAGGATGATTTGAAAGTGTTTGTAATTGTCAAAATTTTTATAGGTTAAAGGACTATTCCGGAGCTTCCAGGTTGGTAAGTGAGGAGCAGGTATCGGCATTTTTCTTGAGGATTTTACTATGGTAATGTCAATCATGCAAACGGTAAAAAAAAGGTTTGTTTATGTTTGTTTACAAGTGGTTAGAGATTTGATTGTGAATAACTTGTGCATATGGTAAATCAAGGACATTAATTTTGTGACAACTCGAAATCTAGAACCTTTCATTTGCGTTTGATGTAACATGCTTGTACGTTATGTGACTGGTCAACCGATTAACTTAATGATAAACGTGAACCTTTTATGTGAAATGTGTCTTGTTTGTGTGCACATATATATATACGTGTTATAAGTGAACCGAGAACCCAACCCGAGGACAAAGGACCCGACTCGAGACCATGAGGTCTCGAGTGTATAGCAACCGAATGGGCCTTGGGCCGAGAACCTAGTGACCGGTTTGGGCCATTGGGCCGTGACCTCCTTAACCGGCTAGTAAGCCCTTTAGGGTGCACCTTGTGGAACTAGTATATATAGCAAACCCCTTGCCAACCTTGTCACTCTTTGGGCAACCACACTCACACTCCTACACACATACTCTCACTAAAACCCTAGAAACACAAACACACCTCCAAGCTCTCGAACCCAATCGGTTGGCACAAGAACCCTCGGATTTGGACTTTGGATCGACTCACACACGCACCTCATCAACCGGTTAGTGTTTCTCGATGTTTATGGTTGAATATGGTTGATTCTTGTTGTGTTTTGTGATGCATGATAAAGCTAATTGACAAGATGATGTTGTTGAGATATGCATGATGTTCAAAGTTCAAAATAATTGATTCATAGGTGTTTTCATTACTATGTGTTATAACCGATTGATAAGGATGAAGAGTTAATGCTTAGTTATGATAAAAATGTGTAGTATGCTTCAATGAAAATGATGTTATCGGTTGTACTTGGGTTTGGATCCGAAAGGTTTGGGTGTTTATACTAAACGAATCGGCTAATGAATATGTTTGTCATGATAGGATGCATGATAGTGAATGATAGTTCATGATCTTGTTGAATAAGGGTTAAGTATGTTATGAATATGATGAATATGTGTTTGAGTGATTAAAGAACACGAAGAACAGCTTGAATGTGCTTTGAATGTTTGAATTCTGCTTGTTTGATCTGAATTCATGAGTGTTTAGACAATAAAACATGTTTTAGTGGATAGTACAATGTTTGTGTTGCATGATATTCAAATGCTATTGGATAGTACAAACTGTGCAGAAATCAGCAGATGTTGGGGAGTCGAAACCCTGGTTGCGACTCGAAACCCCCATGTTACGACACCGGTTGCGAGTCAAGAACCCCTGGTTGCGACTCGCAACCACAGCATGATGAACCGAGACCACAGGTTGCGAGTCCCGTTGCGACTCGAGACCTTAGCATAACGAGCCGAAACCATGGTTGCGACATAGGTTGCGACTCGCAACCATCCATGATCAACACAAACAGCGTGACTCGAAACCACGTTTGCGAGTCCGGTTGCGACTCGAGACCCCTTGGTGGGCTTGCCTAGTTATGGGCCTAAGTTAGTGGGCCGGACTTATGGGCTTCAGTGTTAACTGCTATTACGTGTTTTTGGGCTTAAGTAGTTGGACTGAATTTATGAGCCGGATGTGCTACTGATAATTGAAAATACTTTGAGCTGTCAAACGTGTTTGCCATACATGTTGAACATCCGTGCACTGCTTGACTTGAATCTGATACGAATAATATCTGTGATAGGACCTAATTGATTACCTGCAACTTAATTGACTTTCCGTGATTAACTGCCGAGCAAACCAAGGTGAGTTCACACCCTTTACAAAGCATGGGATTCCCTGGGTTGGGAACGGGGCTAAGGAACGTGGGTTCCTCGTCCTCCTTGGGTAGGACGGCTATGGTTCAGGAATGTGATTCCTCGTCCGGATGGACGGATAACTCGTACTAGACTAAAACTCTATCACGAAGTCCCTCCTTTTTGTATCGACTTAATCGCCGGGCCAATGGCGAGCGGGTCATTAGTTAGATAGCGCTATTTAGGTCTGACAAACCTCACACCGTGCCGCAGAGGACGGGCGTGAACTAATGGATCTGGGGCACGTCAATGATGATAGACATTGATGTTTTCAGGGCACATAAACATGACTACAGTCAGCAGTCGATATGGTAACGAGTCTAGTGTACGCATGGGGTAGCCCCCACGGCCGAAATGCCTGATAACTAACATGGGGTAGCCCCCACGGCTGGAATGCCGGAGTAACTGGGAATGAACAAGTCACGTTTTTTTTAAACTATGGGGTAACCCCCACGGCAGGACGCCAGATAAAGGAAACTGTTTTCGAAACAACTAAAACGAACACCCAACTGTGAACTCACTCAACTAGTTGTTTACTCGTTACTACATGCTTTGCAGGACCATAGGTACTCAGCTGGAGCTTGCATGAAGGAGAGTCGTTGTGGGACACGGATTGCTGCGTGTCATGTTTTATTTGAAAACATTTGAACTTATGTTATAACTCTAAACTTATGCTTCCGCTTACAACTTAAACTTTGTTTGTTTGAAACACCAATCGTATTGGTTAAACTTTTATAACTGTCTATATGCTTGTTCAGTATGATTGGTGGCTGGATCTTGGTCAGTCACGCCTCCAAGCGATAGTACTCCGCAGGTGGGATTTTGGGGGTGTGACAGATTGGTATCAGAGCCATTGGTTATAGTGAACTAGGTTTTAATAAAAGAGAAACGTTTTTGTTAAAACCAGACTATAACCGGTACAGTGCTCAACGGTCCACAACGACGCTCCACTCCACATGCAAGGCTCGACATACTAGGTAATATGATATGTGTATATTGCCTACTTGTTAGATACATAGTACATTGCTCATGGTATGCTTGACTAGTATAACTACTGTTGTTTGAACACGTGTGTGTTTGCTCTGTCCTACTATCGTACTTTCGCGAATCTCTCTCACTCGTATTACTCTTGTTATGAAGAAACATGTCTGGACGCGTTAACATGACACAAGCCCAGTTGACCGCACTGATCAACGAACGAGTTGCCGCAGCACTCGCAGCTGCACACGCAGGAGGTATATCCTGCAGTCCGAAATTGTTCTAGGATCATTTGGATCCTACTCTCGTGAACCAACCTTTGTGTTAAACTCTGTCTTTCTTAGGTCAATACGCTCAGGCACCGGTGTGCACTTTTAAGACCTTTATGGACTGTCGACCCACTACTTTTAGCGGAACTGAAGGAGCAGTAGGTCTCCTACACTGGTTTGAGAAACTGGAATCTGTGTTCGAAATGTGTGAATGCCCTGAAGCGCGCAGGGTAAAGTATGCTACTGGTACTCTCGAGGGTTTGGCCCTCACATGGTGGAATGCTCAAGTGCAAATGCTGGGGTTGGTTGCTGCCAACGCCACCCCATGGGAAACTTTCAAGGAAATGGTCGAGGAGGAATACTGC